>NW_010973158.1:5685781-5689719 GCF_000737465.1 Haliaeetus leucocephalus | reverse complement strand
CGCCCGCCCCGCCGTTCCTTCGTAAGGGACGCCGCCGGCTGGGCAGTCAGGCGCGCCGCTCTTCAGGCGCCGGGGCCTCGCCGCCGCGAAGGACGAGCGCTGCGGGCCGCCGGGCTCCGCGCCCGGGCAAGCTGCCGAGTGAGGCCGTCGCGGCACGGCCGAGCACTTACCAAACAGCCGCGAAGAAAAGACTTGCGTTTGCTGGTGACGGTGGATGAGGTGCCTCTGTTAAAAAAAAAAAAAAGGGGAGAGCACCCATTCGCTCCCGTGCTTCGGCAGTCGGTGCGTTGTCAAAGCGGAGACCTAACGCTTGCCAAAACAAACCGCGCTGGTCCCCACGTGACTGGCCAAGCACCGCCCCTGGGCAGTGACGTACCGCGCGCCCGCGGCCCTGCCCGGCTCGGGGCGGCGTGCGACACTTACGTTCACCGCTTTTAAGCCTAGAGGGGTTGTGGTTTTTTTTGGTCCCAGTTAAGCTGGGAACATGTCCTTTTCATCACCGAAACCCTGGCTGACGTAAAAATTCTAGGGATATCTATAGGTCATGCTTGGGAAAATGCTGAAGCGCATGCAAGGAAGACAGCAGAGATACAGAGATAGCTTCCCCAGTGTGAGAACAACATTCCGCAATGTGATAAATTAATTTAGTCTCAAACAGGATTCCAATCAATGTTTACAATTTATTAAATGAATAAAGGCAAGCAAACAGCGCTGCGCCCGCCGGGAGCCTCTACTCTACCAAGACGTGCACTGTGAAAAACAACCCAGCTTCTTTTATAGTCTAACAGCCGTTAGGTATTCATACTAGGCGTGTTCTCCTAAAAGACTCTCCACCTCCTGGTTGTGCAGGTGCAGTAGTTCTCCTAGAAACTTCTCGAACTCTCCTCATTGGCTGAGGGTCTTCTATACAATCTATCTCCAACCAGGCTCCCCACTGCTCCGGCGCGACAGCAGACAACCTGTGCAACAGCCGACGCGCTGCACAAGACAGCTGCGGCCACCAGAACCCAAACAAGTTCACAACAGACACCTCCCCCTCAACAAATGCATACAACAAAATGGCCCATACACTGCCATTTCAATACACCCTCTATTTATACACACCTTCTATTTATACATACTAAAGATCACCCCGTTCATAACCTCGCTTAATACTATGATAAATGCCTCAGTTCTCCCCTAGGATCTCGTTTAACACCGTGCAGTTAACAACAAACCCGGTTTTGGGCTGGCAAAAAAGAACTATATACATATCATCTGTCTCCTCCCGGCCTGCGGTTATACAAGGACCAACAAAATGGTTAAAGATTAGATATACAGTGAGGGTCACATTGTATTATGCGGCCCTAGCATTGTTTATATTGACACGAATCAGATGAACGCATTTCAGACACAACAAGCAAGACACAACTCCCAGTCTGTGCTGTCTGCAAGCGCAGCCCAAGCCAGATTGTGTGGCTAGCAGCGGGACTGCTCCTGCAAGTAAAACTGCTGTGTAATTGAATTTTCAGACTGTGGGAGGAAATGAGGCAGCAGAGGCGAACACCACCCGTCATCCTGTAATTCAGCTGTGCACAAGCTCAGCCAGACCAAAACTCTTCCTTCTGTGTAGCCCAGCAAATTCACTGCCACCGTTTGCCTCTGAGCCCCTCTTAGAATCCAGGTATACGTGGTGGCTCTTGGACATCTGAAGATTTTGGTCGATGAGTCAGGGAGCCTGTCCCCCTGCCACCACAAGAATTTGAAATGCAATGCTGACATCACATGCTGGTGCTATGAAAGTGAATTAAACTAAAACCTGCAAAAGTAGAGATGTGTGAAGACCTCATTTCTTTTCAGCATGCAAGCATCTCATGTTGCTCTTGCAAGCCTGCCTTCTGTGTCCTATGCTATGAAAGACTTACATAGTTACTATGACAGCAGATAGATGACCTGTACTTCATTGCATTCTTGGTCACCAACTACAGTCCTCGAATTATGCTTAGGGAAAATGTTATATTGTAAGAACTGCAAGCGAGCCAAACAAGTATAGAGATTCCTCCTGCTCCCTCATGAAAACTGCTGCCAACAGCTGATGTCACAAAAGGGTGTTCAGTCATAGTCCTCCACTATTTGTGCTGTGGCTTTCTATTCTGATGACACATTACCTTCTGGGCAAAGAGTGTCCCTTCCTACATGCTTGGGCACTGTCTATAAAAATGGGAGCCTAAATTCATTTAGGACCTCTTGGTACAACTGTAAGACAAAGAGGGTATTAAATCCAGCTCTTTCAAAAATTTTCATCTCACACTATGTTGAATCTTCTTTTGATTTAGCTTTAAGGTATACTTTGCTGTGTACTTGCAGGTGTAAGATAATTATCATGCACAAATTCATAAAATTGAGGCATTATAGAACATTATAGTAGATGAACAAGTAACTTGCCCCATCACTGCAGAGGCATGGTCACGTGGCTAACAAACTTAGCTGGTTTTGCATTTTGTTAGAGATTACTCCAGCTTTCTTTCTGAAAAATACTCATAATACATCAGGATGGCATTTAAGATGTAGAAACTGCGTCACACTCAAAATCATGTTTGTGGGCAAAGAAAAAGCACACCTTATATTTAAGTAAAGCCAAGAATTTTTTGTTTGTGTAACTGAAACCCTGAGAGTCTAATCATTATTGGTCCAGCTCTGTTACACAAAAAGGAAGAAGAAAATTCTTCATACATGTGCTTACTTTCTACCCCTTTTCCTGGTGTTATGCTCACCCTTCTGCTGCTTCTCTGGGTCCTGAGGTTGGTGGTTTCATTCTTGAGTGGTGGTGAGAGGAGGGGAAGTTAGGGCAAGTTGTCAGCATCTAGAGTCCTTCTCCGGGAGGAATGTGATCTTTATGTTGCTCGTTTCTTCCTCCTCACTCTAGGGGGTCATATTCACACTTGGGGTTATTTGGTAAGTTTTTGTAATATACTTCTATATGCCTTTCTGGTGATCTGCAGCTCCATGTTACAGTACTTGAATGTACTGTATAAGATATCATTTATGTATGTTGGGTACTACTTTGTTCTCTTTTAGTTGGACAAAATGACCTCAAGGGTAGTCAGCAAACATCTTGTGCAGCTTGTGCCCTGCCACCATGGCTTACAACGAATTGTTACCAGCCTTAGGAAAAAAAAAAAGTTGTAGCTCCCTGAAGAATCTTCTGAGCGGAACAAATTAGTTGCATTTATGATGTAACTTCTTGGCATTGACAAAATTTAATTCTTTGGCTTCTCCTGAAGTAGTGGGAAGTAGTTTGCAGGCAGTAGATAGTGTCCTACAATGAGCAGAATCAAAGGAATACAGGAAGAAAATAAGAAAATAAGTTTATCTACTAGTTAGAGGCTGTGATGTCTGATTGTATCTAAAATGAACTAAGAGATCACCCACCAGGGATTACCGATCTGCCACCATAACGACATTCATAGTTGCTCCCTATGTCTACCATTAAAAGTATTAAACTAAACTATCTCCTTGAGTGAGTTAGGGAGTGCTGAACATGAAGTTATGCTGGCAAAGCTGAGGGAATGGGAACCTGGTGATGGAAAGGATGATGAACAATTTGGAAGGTCTTAGTTTGGCCTAGATGTACCAGAGTGGCACATCAGCCATTAACCATTAATTTCTCAGGAGCACAGACATACTGCTCTTCTTCTTTATGGACATCCAAAATACAGCTTCAGTGCAATGAAAACGGAAGCTGTTTTGGCTCATGAAGCAGCCTACTCTGTTTTCTTGTTTAGGCAGAAAGTAAAATGGCGTGTCATGGAGTTAGCACAGTGGGTAAAATTTAGCTCGCGAGCTTCTCTGCTAGTTCCAGATGCTGCTTCAGGAACTCATAAATAGCTTTATACACTTCCCGCAGAGATGCTCCCACTGTGTCTTCTTCATCCTTGGACATTGTGTATCTTACTGAT
>NW_010973158.1:5684936-5685364 GCF_000737465.1 Haliaeetus leucocephalus | reverse complement strand
AGCAGACATCTTGTACAACAGCCCACACCCTGCGCAACACCAGCTGGGGTCACCAGAACCCAAACAAGTTCACAACAGACACCTCCCCCCTAACAAATGCATATAACAAATTGCTTACACACCGTTACTCTAATACACCCTCTATTTATACATATTAAAGATCACCCCGTTCATAACCTCGCTTAATACTATGATAAATGCCTCAGTTCTCCCCTAGGATCTCTTGTTTAACCCTGAGCAGTTAACAACAAAACCGGTTTTGGGCTGGCAAAAAAGAACTATATACATATCATCTGTCTCCACCCGGCCTCCGGTTATATGAGGACCGACAAAATGGTTAAAGATTACATATACAGTGAGGATCACATTTTATTATGCGGCCCTAGCATTGTTTATATTGACACGAATCAGATGAACACATTTCACAC
>NW_010973158.1:5670684-5684926 GCF_000737465.1 Haliaeetus leucocephalus | reverse complement strand
ACTGATTACTTACTGAAAGCTAATAATAACTCCAAGCAGCTATCTTTGCTACCTGCACTAAGCACAGCCTCATATATATCATCTCATGGCACACTTTTAAGCTCCCTGTGAGACAGAGAAGCTGGTTCTTACGTTTCTTGACTGCTTTGCAGTCTAAGTTGAGCACAACCTGTGTCCTGTCCTGATGTTCCTGAAAAATGAGCAGCTATAAAGCGTAGGCCTTAAGTGACAATGAGTAAGGTGAAAATAACCAGAGCATTAGTTCAGAGACCACTCTCTGACAACCTCCATCTGCTGCAGGAATTTGGCTTGCTGTTGCTCGAAGCTGCTACTAGACATTCAGATGTTCACTGCAAAATGACAGATGTGGTGTTTCTTCTCTGCAACAGAAGACATTAAAGTTCTCAAACAGGCACACAGTTTTTCAAATAGTTTTTCTGACGAGGAAAATCTGTTGAACATGGTGGAGCACGTTAACGAGTATTTGTCACATTTATGGAACGATATATACTTCCTTTAAGATTTTCGGAATAGCATTGCTGTATTATTTCACAGCATGAAAAGAGGTACAGAAAAGACATACACTGCACCAGCAGCTCAGAGACACAAGCAGAAATGTCAGAGTACTTGCTGCAATTTCTAATAGATGTCTTGAACTGATGCAAGTCCTGTGTATGTTCTCCTGCACTTCAACATAAACAAAACTCCTGAGCCAGGAATTTAGCCCTCTTTCTTTTCTCTACCAAGTCTGGTACAACAACAAACTGTGGGAAGGGGACATTGTTCTTAAGTTTGCTTTGGCTTGTCGCTTGCGTTTTTTTTTTTTAATAAACATATAGCCTGCTTAACCTAATTAAACATTTTTTTTTAAATTGTAGCTAAGATGCTTGAAAATTTTGCTTGCAGTAAAATGGTTAATACCTTCCTCGCAGTTCTGCCAAACAGTGGATTTCACTTTTATTAGGCGTTTGTAAAATCAATCACGCTTTAACAGTCATACATGCAGAAATCAAGGAAAATACAGATGCTCAGAGAGCCGAGCAGGATCATCACCACAGCACGGAACCTCCCTCCTAAGGTGATCCTGCACTTCCCTGAGCTCCCTTTTCCTTCCACATGCACCGTGACTACCCCGACGCCACCGCTGCTCCACACAGCGGTAGGTGCCACGGCGACATACACCGTGCACCACCGCCCGCCCTTTCTCTTCTCCGCCACAGAGCAAGTCACCACAGCCGGCTAAAGGCCCCGGCCCTCCCCCCATAAGCTCCGCTCGCTCAGCCCCCCAACAGCCCGCCCTCCCCCACCCCTAATGGCTCAACGCCTCGGGGGCGCGGGACCTCAGCCCCAGCTACAAGTACCAGCACCCGCGCGCCGGTGGCGATTGCTATTGGCTGGCGGGTGAGGCACGTGGTGGGCCAGCGACTGCACGTGGCGGCGGCGGCGGCGTTGTGAAGGAGCGCGGTGAGCGGCGCCATTTTATTTTTCTGCAGAGCTTCGGTGGCCGGGGAAAAGAGGTAGGAGCGCCTCTCTCGTGGAAGCGGAAGGCTTCACCCCTTGGGAGGACACCCACCCCCCTCGACGGAGTTGGGGCGAAAGTGCTGGGACAGGAAGGCTCCATAGTGTCCCCTGCGCGGGCACTGCAGGACCTGCTGGGGGCGGGCAGGGGGGTCGCTGCTAATGTGTTTTGTCTCCCGCGAGCAGATTCGGCAGGGCACAGCATGAACCAAGAGGACTGGAATGCAGAGATGGGGGACGAGGCCTCACTAATCCTCCCATCCCTTGAGCAGGTATGGGGCAGCAACTGTTGGGCTGTAGCATGTTTGCTTCTCTTCCCTTTCCTTCCTCCCACCCCTGGACCTGACGCCTGGGTGGCTGTGGTCCCCTGTTGCCATGACTCCCGAGGCACCTGGAGAAGCTTGCCCTTAACTTATATGTTGAAAGCACAGTGTTTTCTTAACAAATAGTAGCAATTTCAGTCTCTCAAAATGTTGATGTGCTTTGTCTCCCTGGAGGCTCTTGGGGCATAGTCAGTGTAACCAATTAGTATTACTTGTGCAGCCGCTTAATGCTGTCTGCTTACATTGGGTTCTGAGAGGATGTGTACTTTTTGGAAAAGTATGTGGCATAAAGGTGATACATACTAGTAACTCATTAAGTATGATACATGGGCTGGGAATTGAGTACCTGTGTGGATAGGCTAGTGGACCAGCAGAGGCTGGAAGGCAAGTAGTAAAAGCTTATGAAGGGTAGAAACTTAAAATTGCAGATCAGTTGTGGTAAGGGGTATTCAAGTAAAGTTTTGTAACTAGTGAAATGGGTGGTTCATGTTGCCTGCCCTCTTTCCCTTCTAATGCATTTCTGTTCCCTGATGTTTGTCAGCTCTAGTTTTTCTGAAGTGGTAAGATAAATTGAGAACAGTTTGCTGGGTTTTGGGTGTCAGTAGGCTGCAATTTCTTGCACAAATCAAGATTGGTTTGACAGTGCATATTACTGACTTGAATAGTGAAAGAGCAGTGGTGGAACTGTGTTATTGGGGACTAGCAGAATTGTGTCTTTTGGTGGTAGCTGTTGGCTGTGGGTTAGATGTGAACTGTAACTTTTCTCTGTGCCCTGTTAATGTCCTTTTAGCTATTCTATTTGCTGTCTCTGCTGGAAGTCACTGAATTGGTGGTGTGTTTTTTTTTTTTTTACCACAGCAACAAATAGAACATGGGTGACTCTCAGCTGATCTCCATTGTTCAGTCAGTATTGCACTTAATGTTGTTTCCAAACTTTACGGTCTTAAAAGCATAGCTACCGTAGGAAGGGTGAGGAGTGTACCTGTTTGAGGATTGTGGATAGGACTTTGCATATCATTTACAGTATGTTTTTGCAAATATGCTAGGCTGCTACAGGAGTTTACTGTTACTGATGAGAGAAGGTTTCCTCCCCACCAGCAGTTTGCTTGCTGCTGTTTTGTTCAGGTGCTGGTGCTGCTTGTATGCTTTTGTGAGCTCTTTAAATTTTCTAACCTGAAGACTACCCTTCAGTGATGGAGAGATGGCTTAGATGGCCTTAACCACTGAGGCTGGTAAAGAGAAAATAAACAGAACCTCATCTCTTTCTGGTAGCAGTGAGTTGTTGTTACATGGACTCATTTGCTTGGAAAACTGCAATCTTAGAAAACGGGAATCTGACTTTTCAAGCAGGCTTAAATGTATATAGAAACCAAGCTGATTGACTTAATTTCATCTGTAGCTCTGTATGTGTGAGTAGGTCTCATCAGAATAGTTGTCTTCTAAAAGTAAGTTAACATGGTCACTGTATTCTGTAAAGGGATTCATTCCTTTTGCTGTGTATTTTGAAAGTGTTTTTAATACCCAGCTTTTTAGGGAAGAAAAGCAAAGAGACTCATAGATCTTGACTGGGATTATGTAGTAGCTGTGTTTCTGGATTTGGATAGTTCTCAGTCTTCTTCCCAAGCTCTCAGGAAGCTATCATATACCCAGAAATAGGTGGAGCTGTTGCTTCCTCTCAGATGTTCTAAGTTGCTGCTGTAAGTTGCCTTTGCTCTGCTTTTGCCCTGCACTGCCCCCCTCCGCCCCTCCCCCTCCAAAGTGAGCTGGGCTACTATAGCATTTGCAAACCCAGCTCACTTTAACTGAAACTGGAAAAGTGTGCTCATAGAAGTTACTCTTGAGTTAAATTCCTGGCAGTAGAAAAGCTACAATTAGGTCAGTCTGTAGTATATTTAAGTTGTTAAACTGTGCAGCCTAATGATCTCAAGAGTTTGGCAGCAGGCGAGAACAGTTCTTAAAATACAGTTTTGGAGTTCATAGTAGAACTAGGGTGATGTCAGGTACCTACTGTCAGGCCTAGTTCTGAGCTAAGTCTTGTGTTGAAATTGTTCATATTCAATTTTGCTATTTTTTACATAGCAGCAAAATACTTTGCTGTGCAATGAAGGGTAAGATACAGGAGTGTAATGAGAGACAGCTAAAGAATAATGTTTTACTGCTTCTGATGTTGTTGAATAAGTACTGCTATCAGGAAAAACTGCAGTAAATTTGAGGAGAATCTGTAATGAATCTTTCTTGGCATCAGTCTTAATGTGTCTTTAAATTCAGCCTTGAGGAAGAGGAGACGTGAGCAGCTTATCCAGATGGATGTATGAGGCTCAAAGTAAGGTTGCCAGAAGAAGAAATTAATGGCAAACACTTTCAGAATAGTAATTTTACCAGTTTGCGTTTAATTTCCTGTAGTCATTGCTAGTCATATTGAGAAGCGTGAAAGCTGTAGTGATTTCTAAAAAGCACAGTCCTGAAATAAAAGGTTTGGTAGTTACGTGATGTACCTCAGCTAGTGTTTTGGCTTACTAGTACATGTCTGGCTTGCATTAAACAGCAGAAGGTTAACATGGCCTCTGCTGGAAAGAAAACTGACCATAAGAGTAAAATGTGAAAATTGGTTGCTGTTCTGAATTGGTTTAAATGGAGTATTGGAATCTTTGAATAAATGAACAGGGACTGACATATTTCAGTTATCTCCTTTTCAGATAATCTGTAAGCACCCTCTGGTAAAACACAGAAATGCAGTTATGAAACTGATGAAAACAGGTTATTATTTGCAATACAGTCTGAAAGATTGGAAAAGAAAAATACTTAAAAAGATTACAGTATTGTTTTGAACAATACATGTTTCTTATACTCAAGGTTAAAATGTTTGTTCACAAGGAGACAAAGCTGATGCCTCCATGAATCAGTGACAGAAGGCAAGATAAACTTACTTAACTCCATGTCAGCTGTGTATAATGTGGTTTTGGTGACATTTAGATGAAAATGGCATGCCATTTAGTATAATGAAGTGTAAGAAACTGAAATGAGCAGAAGACTTTGAGAGACTGCACTTCAGAAGGTGCAGAAGTACAAGGCTTAGCAACTGCATTTGTATTTATGTACTTAGGTTGGCCTGGTGTTAACATGATGTGCCTCTTATCTTTTTGTAGGCTAGCTTCTCTGAAAGACCACATGGCGTCTCGTCTGACTTCACTCCAAGCATAGGCTCATTTGGTATGTGAAAGGCACTTTTGATTTTACTGGCATTTGGGGGAGTTGATCCCTTGAACAATTTGGGAGATTAAAGAAAACCATGATATTATCATTGCGATATTTTCATGTGTCTCTCATGGAGTAAGCAACATCGAATTATACAGGTAACATAACAAGTAGACTTTCCTTTTGACCCTCAGCCCTTCTTTATTTACTGCAGTTGTGTTGAATACAGCATATAACTTCTAATGAGAGTCAACAGGTGTTAACCTCACAAGCATTTCTAGAACAGGCTGTGCTAACGTGAACAGTATTGGAAGTAAGTAAGTGTTAACATGCAATGTTGAGCAGTTCTAGCTAGGACCTGCCTGACAGTTGTGTTGAAGATAAGAAAAGGTCAGATGAAGTTGTTGAACAGAAACTTAGATCCATAAAAAAACCAAAACCAACAAAACCCACAAGACAAAATATTGATGTTTGGTATCAAGTTTCTGTAAAGCACTCTTGGTTTAATGAAGATGATGCCTTTATAAACTCGCACAGATGTTTTAGATAGAGAAGTTAGAAGAAGTTTAGATATAGAAGATAGAAGTTTTAAGTATGCCAAGCCAGGGTTGCTGCTGAAGGTGCTTTCACCCAGGCTCGGCTTTGCGTGACTCTACAATAGTCAGATCAGGAAATAGGTTTTGCTTAGAACTGAGAGTCTGTGGGATAAGGCCATCAGGGTGTTCTCACTGTAGTCTCTGAACTTAAGAGTGCTTGAAGAACTGCTTGAGGCTATTTTAACTTTAGTGATATTCAGTCTGAGGTAAAAATTTTGAGCTTATATCATTTAGTTGATGGAAGAATAATCTAAACTTTATTTTAACAAATTGTGGTTAGCACAAATTACGTTGATATCATAGAATCATAGAACAGCCCAGGTTGCAAAAGATCATCTGGTCTAACCTTTCATGGTAAAGGAAGTCTAGATGAGATTATCTAGCACCCTGTCCACTCCCGTCTTTAAAATCTCCAGTGATGGGGACTCTACCACATCCCTGGGGAGGTTGTTCCAGTGAATGATTGTTCTCACTGTAAAAAAATTTTCTTTCATCTATTGAGATGAAACCTCTCCCAGTGCAACTTAGACCTATTGCCCTCTGTCTTCTCCATGTGGCTCTTTGTGAAGAGAGAGACACTGTCCTCTTCTTTGCTGCCCTTGCAAGTACTGGAATACTGTGATAAGGTCCTCCCTGAGCCTTTTCTTCTCCAGGGAGAAAATGCATAACTCTTGTCAGTCTTTCCTCATAGTTCTCCGTATGTTTAGAACTGCTCATGTGTTTACGAGCAAGTAGAACAGTGCAGTATGTTTATTGCTGATGTATCCTTCCCCAGCATTTTAGTGTATAGCTGAAAGGTAGAATTAATTTTTCCTTGTCCCCAAGATGTTGGGAAATTAGGAAGGGCAGGAACTAGTTATCACTTGTGTTACTTGAATTTCTCTAAATTTGGACAGTTACAGGAAGCAGAAAATTCGGAGGACAGGGTTTGCATTCATCCTAGAACAGCAGAAATGTTTTATGAGGTCTCCAGGTTGCTAACTTCAGTAAAGGTTGGACGCAGAACAAATAGGAAAGCCAGTGCTTGTGAAGAGAACTTGAATTGTGAGTTACATAGGAGTGAGTCTTGGAGCTTCATGTTTTGTTTGTTCCAAATCTTTCTTTCTGACTAGCTGTCAGCTCTGCCTGCTAACTTTTCCATTGCATATTGCAAAAATAACTAAGTATTCTCTGATTTGTGCCTATTGTACTGAACTCCTGGCAGGGAGGGCTGAAGATGTTGTTTTCACTGTCATTGTTAACCATTTATTCTTTTCCTCAGGTAGGTGTACTGTGCTATTTCAGATCAGTGTGAGCAACTTCAAAGCGACTCTTGGCTTAACATCATCTTTCTGGTTCTTCTTCATTTATAGGGAACTCTACCAATGTTATCAAGCATAGGTAGTAATACTGAGATTTGCTTACTTATGCTAGATATGAGTAAACTTAATTTACTCTTTAAATAAGGACTTACAGAACTAAAGCTGTTTGGGAGGTCTGGAGCTGAGGCTCTCAGTTGATAAGATCGTGCATCTTGTCTTGACCTTGTTTAAAAGGGTGCATCAGTATTAGGGATTCTTTCCCTACAGCATGATAGAAAAAGGTGTCCTGCCCCCCCCCCCCCCCCCCCCCCCCCCCCAAAGGCTGCATGGGCCTTACTACTTTTTTCCCTTGCAAAACTTCTAATTTATGAACAGATTGTGCTTCAGCTGAGTTTTTTAAATTAAGCTCTCATGAGCTGCTCTTTTGTATGCAGTGCACTTCTAGGCTCTGTATAGTTTATAACTGTATTGTTAGTGATATAACTTGCATGTTTGACACTAAATAACATGAGTAGAGTTAGTATATGCAGGTTAAACTTCAATTTTGATTTTTTTTCCTTCAAACGATATCTAATAGAAGTACTGTTGTGTAAATCATCGTAAAGAGGATAAGCTAAAAGTAATATTGCATACATGCCAGTTACTTTTTTATAAAGCTTTACTTTGACTTAAACAAGTGAATTTGTTCTTTGTATTGCTTCTTCATGAAAGGAAAACTTCCTGTGCAGGCAGACTGTTCTGAATTTTTAACTCTGAAGGAACTTTATTCTTTTCCTGTTTCATACTTCTTCGGTACTTAAAAAACAAACCCACAAAAACCCCAAACCAGCCAACTACAAAAAAACCCCAAACAAAACCCAGAAATAAAAGTCTTGCTAAAATGACATTTATTTAGTATATGCAAGATTTGGGGGTGGATGTCTCTCGAATGGGTTAAAATCAGAATTTTAAATCCCCATGTACAGTAGAAAAATGTAAGTAAATGCATATGATGAGGAAATCAGTGGATCTAACAGCTCTTGTTTAGGGATATGTTGATGCAATGCTAGTTTTTAATTCCAGTGAATTGGAAACAAGGATTCATTCAAGCCTTCTTAATCTATCAAATGTTGCTTGAAAATTAGTAAATTTAGAGTGGTAAATGATACAGTGATTGATTCAACACTAGCATTTGGTAGTGCTAGTGCAAGACCAGTTAGCTTGCAAATCTGTATAGACATGAGTCTCATGAATAATTTGCATAGTAGGCAAATGGTAATTGTGAATGCTATACTTCTACCAGTCTGAATAGGTTGGTTGGCAAGTAACAGTGCAGTCTACAGTTGATTTGGTGTAAGTGCTAAGCATAGCAGACTTGACTAAAGAATGATCATTGGTTCTATCCTGTTCAGTGTCTATAAATCTGTGGTTTTGTCCAGCCTCTTTCATTAGTAGAGGCAGTAAACACAGAGGGCAGCATGGTGAAGGAACTTAGTAAAGCAGATGCTTTACTGATCAAGTATTTTGTTGGCATGTGATGTGCTTTCCAAAAATTTTTAATATTGAATTAACTTAGTGTGCTTAAGGTGTGGAAATCTCAGTGGAAGAGGAGTGATGGAATAAGAATGGGTTAGGATGGCAAGTAAAGGGAAGAGAGTCCTCACCCCTTTAAATGGAAACAGACTTGGTCAATGAAAGCCAGTCTATTGTGGTAAACCATAAAAATACCAATTCAAATAATTGGTAAGATGTTTTTATTTGCTGCTTGTTCCAGGTTACATTAAACTTGAATATCAATCTTTTATGCTGGCTTTGCCACAGATTACTCACTTAAATCTTCCAAGTGAGCAGGAACTTGGAACATTGGTTGGACTATGAAAGCAGCAGTTTAACACTTCGTTTGGTGTTGTACAGAGTCTCTGAATTGAGTGACTTGGTAATGTACCAAATCTCCGTCGTCTTTTTTTCATTTATGACAGGCTCTTGCATACAGGTGATCTCTTTGTTAACTAATGTGTTTGTCTTGTGGTAGAATATACTAGTGCATATTTTTTTTCAGGGGTAGCTATATAATTATGTTAAGCAGGTTTAACTTGGAAGAAAACCAGTACCAATCAGTTTCTGTGATGTGCCGTATACTTGCATGTCATGGAATTTTGTAGACTTCACATTTTTATTTCAGATGTTGTATTTTTATGATGGTTACTCATGTACCCCAGTCTTGACTTTAATATTGCAAAATAGGGAATTAGGTTTTTATAGAATCACTCAGGTTGGAAGGCAACTCTGAAGATTGGCTGGTCCAAATCCTTGCGTAGCGTAGGGTCAACTATAGGAAGTTGGTCAGGATCTTGTCCAGCTGAGTTTTGAATTTCTGTGGTAAAGCTCTCTGGGCAATTTGTCTAGTGTTTAACCACCCTCAGAGTAAAAAGATTTTCCTCATGTTAAAATGGGATTTCCTGTATTTCAATTTGTCCCCATTGCCTCTTGTGTTGGATATCAGTGAAAAGAATCTGTCTCCCTGTTACCTTCGCTCACTTCTGATAAGAGGGAAAATTCTTTGAGCCTTCTTGTCTCCAGGGACAGCAGTTTCAGCTCTCAACCACTCCCTCTGTGACAGATGCACCAGTCTTTTCATTATCTTTGCAATCCTTCACTGGACTCATTCCAGTATGTCAGCGTCTGTTTTGTACTGGACAGCCTAGAGCTGGACACAGCAGTCTAGATAGGGTGTCATCGGTGGATAAGGACCCCACCTACTGGTAACATTCTTCCTAATGTAGCCCAGAAGGCTGTTGGCCTTTACTTATGTAAGGCCTTACTGGCTTATGTTCAATTTGCTATCCACCACAGCCCTCAGGTTTTTCTCTGTGAAGACTCTCTCCAGCTGGCTGGCCCCAGTGTGTACTGGTGCCTGGAGTTACTTCTCCCCAGGTGCAGGATTTTGCATTTCTCTTTGTTGAACTTTGAGGTTCTTGCCTGCCCATGTCTCTAGCATGTTTTGAGTTTTCTCTGAGTGAAACACAGCCCTGTGTTTAATGTCCTGGTTTTGTATATCTGCAAACTTGCTGAGGGTGCGTTCTATCCCATCATCTGGGTCATGAATGAAGATGACAAACTGTGTTGGCCCCGGTATCAATCAGTGGGGTACTCTGCTGGTGATTGGCCTTGTCGTGGTTTAACCCCAGCCAGCAACTAAGCACCACGCAGCCGCTCACTCACTCCCCCCCAATCCAGCAGGATGGGGGAGAAAATCGGGAAAAGAACTAAAACTCATGGGTTGTGATAAGAACGGTTTAGTAGAACAGAAAAGAAGAAACTAATAATGAGAATGATAACACTAATAAAATGACAACAGCAATAATAAAAGGATTGGAATGTACAAATGATGCGCAGTGCAATTGCTCACCACCTGCCGAACGACACCCAGCTAGTCCCTGAGCGGTGATTCCCTGCCCCCACTCCAGTTCCTAAACTAGATGGGATGTCACACGGTATGGAATACACCATTGGCCAGTTTGTGTGAGCTGCCCTGGCTGTGTCCTGTGCCAACTTCTTGTGCCCCTCCAGCTTTCTTGTTGGCTGGGGATGAGAAGCTGAAAAATCCTTGACTTTAGTCTAAACTCTACTTAGCAACAACTGAAAACATCAGTGTTACCAACATTCTTCTCATACTGAACTCAAAACATAGTACCTTATGAGCTACTAGGAAGACAGTTAACTCTATCCCAGCTGAAACCAGGACAGCCTCCAGCTGGAGTTTATGCTGCTGATCACAACCCTTGGAGCCCAGTGGTTCAGCCTATTTTCAGTCATCCTCACTGTCCAGTTATGTAGGCTGTACTTAGTTGTTTTGTACATGAAGACATTATGGGAGGCACTGTCAAAAGTTTTACTTTCTTGTTGTTTTCCAGGTGCTGTTGAAAGATCTAACACATGTCAGGATACGCAGGCTCGTTTTGGAGGGTATTCTAGGAGTAGAGGTAGGATTGTATAGTTAAAATTCATAGTTTGGGGCGTGATTAAGCCTTCCTTTTGGACAAAACCTTTAGAATGGAGGACCTTGCAACTGGTGTCTGAGTAGATTCTGAAAACTCAGATTTTACTATATTGGTAGCAGTACTGTTGCTGTGTAGTGCTATTCCTTATACAAAACAGTAGTTACACCTGTGCTAAGCTTTGTAATTTTAATTCATTGTCTTAAAAAGGGCACCTTCATCTTGTGGTGGTTTTTTTATTGTTGTTGAGTGGGAGGTAGGCTACAGACCTGAGGTCCCTTTCAGCCTGAATGATTCTGTAGTTTTATGGTTGAGGTTAAAAAAACCCCAAACTGAAAAAACAAAACTGCAAACCTACCCGAACCCAAAAGCTTACCCTGAAGTCAAAGATAGCTTTGAATGTTAAATTGATTCTTCTTTTCTAATTATAGATACTGATGAATGTCTGAACAGACAGCGTCAACCAGCGAGTAGATTTGGTAGCGGAAGGAATTTTGCAAACAGAGGTAACTTTCTGGAGTGTCTGTTATTCTAGTGGCTAGTTGTATTTGATACATTAAATTTTCTCTATTCAGGTACTCAGTTTTGTTGTATCAGAGCCAAATGAGTATTTGTGACTTGGAGGGTAATACCAATCCTTATTTCTGCATAATGTAGGCACTCAGTATCACCCCTTAGTTTTGACTGTACAACATAAAATACCGCACCGTATTTGGTAGAAGGCAGGACTCTACATTTAAAATCAATGTTTTGTTTACCTCTTGCTTTGATTCTGTTCTCCCTGAAAAAAAGGCATTTTTCTGATAATTTCATTGAGTCATAATGTAGTATAAAAGGCAGCTGAGTATTAGTATTCACATATATGGCATGTGAAGGGGGTATACCAGTGCTCTTCTGTGGAAGACCTGAAAGCTTTCTTTCTTTAGTATCCATAAAGCAATATTTAATCCCTGTCCTCTTCCTGCTTATAATGGCAAGTGCCACTCTTGCATGCAGTGCACATTGAAGAGGTTAGTAATTGGAAGTTTGGCAGTACTGCCGTATATGCTTCCACAAACTACTGTTGGAAGCACATAGGGCAGTGGAAGCTACTGTCACATAACAGCTGTCTAGATAGTTCTATGGCTGTAAGTGAGACTTGTTATGAAACAAGGAAGACTGAAACTCCAGTCATGGTTTGGGCATGTTTAGCAAAAGTTTTGACCTGCAGCACAGCTGTGGAGGCACTTGGAAGTTACGTTTATTCTTTCAAAAAATTCTACACCATTTCTGCAACTCTTGGGTTGCTGCTCATTAAGATAGGGGAATGCCAGACTTGTTCGACTAAGCAGATAGCAATACTTTGGTGGTGCTATGGAACGATGATGAACAGTTCTGCTGTAGACTCTCCAGCAATTGCCAAGTAACTCACAAGCTGTATTTAAGGTCTGTAGTATTTATGGGCTTTTATATCTAGACTGTCTTTTGCATGTGAGCCTTTAAGATGTGACTTTTTTTTTTTTAAATTTGGGAAAACTCAAATGACATATATGTTGGTATGCACCAACCATTGGTGGAGAGGGAGCTACAGATGCTGTGGTAGGAGAACTTCTCATTTAGCAGAAGATGCTCTTTGTCATTACAAGATGATAGAACAGGTGTTCAGTTGAAGAACAAAGACTAAGGAGTAAATGACAGTACAAGTTGACTGCTTGGATCTTAGTAACTTGTTTATGTGTGTGGCTGTTTACTTCCTCTCCCTCCCCATCAGGAGGGTGACTAGGGAAAGGGGTTAGAAATAAAAATAGACTAAATACTTGGCACTGCCTGTCCCAAGCAACTGAATAAGTAATTCTGAGTAACAAAAAATTAGAAACTGATAGATCTGAAAGGCAGGTTTTCAAATCCTCACTCCATAGGAGGCAGCAATTGCAATACTACCTCACTCTACAGTACTGGTTATGAAAACTGAGATGGTACAAATGCTGTCAGTTGTCCTGTGACTGAACCAGAGGACTGATCTGCATCATAACCAAAAAGTTGAAAGTTAGTAGCTTATATAGCATATATGCATGTAAAGTCAAATACTTCCAGATTTAATGTTTTATTTACTTCTTGCAAGAAGCAATAGTACGGGAGAGCAGTAGACTCTTGTCATACTTCTTGGCAAAAAATTTCTTCTCTTCATTTTTTTCATATGTTGAGGCAAATCACTTAGTTTTATTGTACTTTTTATCTGAATACATGAAATAAGGACTGTGAAGAATAATTGCCAATAAAAGGCACTTGATTTACACATGCAAAATTGGGCAAACTAAGTTTTGTGCTATGCTGTACTGCAGGTTTCCAAGAAAGGAACGTTGTAGAAGATTCTGGTACACAAAATAGAGGTTTTGGAGGATTTCCTTGTGGCTTTGGACGAAGTGAGAGTAAGTATTTTTGTTTTTTTAATGTTGACTGGTTTGTGTGCGAACAGCATACATTTGGTTATTCTTTCTAGGTTTGCTTGCTCCCTAAGAACTGCAAGTATAAAGGTGAAAGCTATGAAATAGTTTCTATTCTTCAGCAGTGTTATGGAACATGGATGGCATCTTTGAAAAATAGTATCACTGGGAACAGCACAGCATAGGTTGGCGTTATAAAGAATCCGTTGCAGCTGTTGCAGTGTAGAGTTTTTGGAGTAAATAGTGTTAGCTTTAGGCATGGTATTTCAGTATACTAATTTTAGATGCCATAGCCACTACACTGTGTCTTCCTTACAGGTATTAAGGCTGAGCAAAGAGACAGACCTCAATCTGGCGTTCTTGGCTCTAGAGGAAGAGGAGCATTTGGAGGTCATGCAGGTGAGACTTCTTAGTAGGGTGGTGAACCTTTCAGATTTCCTTGTTGCTGATTCGTGGCAATGCAGTACCTTCTTAGCTTTGCTAAATGCTGCCCCTGTGATTGTTCTCTGTGTCTGAATTAAGAACCTACTGCAAATGTTAGATAGCTTGCTTGAATGCCCACACGAGATGTGTTTGTAACTTGGATAAATTTTAGTATTTGGATTTTCAAAGCTGTTGTCTTCTGTAATTTTTTCCTTGGTCCTACTGCTGCTGGGTCAGTTAATTGCAGTGAAGCAGAGGTGCTAACCCCAAAATTCAAAGCAAGCCTTTAAGAACTTGCTCAGTTTTGAAATAGTCACTCTAGACTTTTTCCACCCCACCTATAAAGGGAAGTGTTGTTTTAGGTTTGTCCAGGCTGACAACTAAGGTTTGTAGCTCTGAGAGGCCAGCTCTTCCTGAATACTTTATTCTAATGTTGGCTTTTTTTGCCATCTAGAAAGGATTTTTCCCTCATGCTTCTATCTTCCT
>NW_010973158.1:5670139-5670575 GCF_000737465.1 Haliaeetus leucocephalus | reverse complement strand
TAAGGAGAATGTGTGCAACTGATGATCTCTCTTTTCTCCAGATCATTAATTACTTCCAAAATGCCCTGTTTGGCCGCGGCTGGAAGCGGGTATTGAGGGACACGGGTTACCTTAGCTTCCAGTAGTGCAGGAGCAACCTGCAATGTTCTCACATGAATAGCCTCTGCCTCCCTGCCCCCAAAGCTCCACACCCTACTATTGGGTAGGTCCCATTGTCTGCCTGCCAGCACATCAAATCCCAGTATATTTCCATCACAGGGGCGTAAAGCCACTTCCACAGCTGTCATTCTTTTATCCCCAGGTAGCTAAAGTTGTGTTCAAGCTATGGGGCGTTTTTCTGTCACCCCTGTTACTCCTCCAATGTTTATAGCCTTTCTTGATGGCCTAATTCCCAGCTCACTAGCTTGCCGTTCATTTAAAACACTAATTTGGGCTC
>NW_010973158.1:5669007-5669807 GCF_000737465.1 Haliaeetus leucocephalus | reverse complement strand
GTCCCTTCCGGGATCGTAGTTCCGACCCGACAGCCCCCGAGTTCGAGACCGCTCGGGGCGGCGTTTACAACCGGCTGGGCAGACCTTCCTGGGGCCCTCTGTTAGCTCCGACAGTCCCTTTTCCCGGATAGTAACAGATTCTCCTCTCTCCTTGGGGTTCACACACTCAGCCCAGTAAGCTACTCGGGACTTTATTGACCGATTCCCCAGTGGTCCATCATTCAGAAATACTCCCAGTCCCCAGTAATTTCTTGCTTCATCATCACTCAACAGTATCTGATTCTCCCCCATTAGAGAAACTCTCCACAAATACTCAGTTTTGGTTTTGCCTGGCTTGCACAAAAACTTAGCTTGCAACTCGCCAAGTTCGGGTCCCAACCAAGGGGCCATGCAAACAGCGCCCCGGGAGCTCCCACCGTGCGGACCCACGTGCCCTTCTGTTTCAATAAGGGGCTGCACGTCCCTTTCCTCCAATTCCACCTTCAGACAATCTATTTCGCCTTGCCTTTTAGCAGAATCACTCTTTCGGTTCTGTGCTTGAATCAAGCAGGTGCCCAGGAGGGCACACACACTGCCTTTGCCATCTCGACTACTTCCATGGCGTAGTTCTACTCTCTCCACGACCGCTGCCGGGTCGGACCACTTCTCCTTTGCCCAGTCCAGACCTGGGGGAGAAGGGCTGCAGCCGTGCCTCCGTAATAATTCCTCCATTAACACCATCCTGCCAACTATGCCAATTTAAAATGTTATGGATGGACGACTAACCAAATCCAACAGGTGTTAAAACTCAGATTTATTCT
>NW_010973158.1:5666377-5668532 GCF_000737465.1 Haliaeetus leucocephalus | reverse complement strand
CTTTGCCACTGATGCTACTGCAACTTGTAACCTGTGTGTTGTGCTACCTAATGCATAGTCATCTATCACTTGCAAAAGTCCCATAATTCAAATTAGAAATACCACTAAACTAGTGTAATGGGTAGTGGATGGCTGGTATTCTCAATGTAAGAACACTTTATGTGATCCTGGTAAAAGAATTTTTCACTGTAGAAAAGATAGAATGATTAGTATGTGTTTTCAGAAATGCTCCTTAATATCCTAAGAATAATTGATTTGCCTCTGTTTGACTTAGTTCAAGTGAAGTTTTTCAGGTATTTAGTTAAAATAGTGATTTTTAGAAACTTAAGTGTTATAGAGGCAACATGCTAATACTCATAGGGGACATAACTGCATCCTTAATGCAGGATAGTCATTCCTTACTTTTTCATGACCAGTTTGTGAAGTATTAGTATGTAAAGACTGTTACGGATATTGGTAGGAAACAGTTGCGCTAGTCTGTATAGAAGCTCATGTGGAAAGATAATTCTTCATAAAGAGTAGTTTGTTGCATGAGAAGTATGTCCTTTTATAGTAAGAGAATGTGTCTGGATCTAGCAAAGGAACAGAGCAAGCACTGCTAGGCTGTTCTGATGCTTCCATCTCTGAGTAGCGGACCTGTCACTAATAGAGTTTGTAAAGGTAATGAAGGTAGGGTGGTGTTGGCTTTTCTTAAAACAGTTATGCTTTTTGCAATTAGAGATAGTGTGGAAGCATATTATATCTTCTGATGGAAGAATAAGTATTTAAAAGTAATTACACACACTGTATTTTGCATCTTTGCTTGAATTCTGTGTCACAGTCTTGATGAAGCTGTGGCTTTACAGAGTTGCTTAAGAGTACTGCTGCTGAACAGAGCATTCCTGATCCAAGTTGCAGCACTGGCTACCTCTTTAGACTGGTATTTATATTTAGAATTAATAATTTGGTCTTGTTGAGAATGAGCAATTGGATTAATATGCTACCCTGATGTTATACTTTTGTGCTTGCATTGCTGCAGTGAGGAAAAATGCAGATGAGGGAGGACTAAGGAGGCATTGGAGGGTCACTGCACTTATGTGGTACTGGTCTTATAATGGTCAGTCTCATGGTATGATTTTTATGAATGGCTTGAGCTGCACATTTGAGTAGAGAACCTATGAACAGCTTTTGTTGTTGCCTTTCCTCTTCACTCAGTCTTGTGTCTGTTATCTGCATTTCTAGCTTCCATTCTTTTGCAGAGCGACCTTATACTAAAGTTAGGGTTTTTTTCCCCTCCTTTGAAATCAGCAACACAACTTCCTCTACAGAGTAGCTAGAGGCTATAAGTTAGGTTTAAGGCTTTTTCTGTGTTGTGGTTTAACCCCAGCCAGCAACGAAGCACCGTGCAGCCTCTCACTTGCTCCCCCCCACCCAGTGGGATGGGGGAGAAAATCAGGAGAAGTAGTAAAACTTGTGGGTTGAGATAAGAACGGTTTAATAGAACAGAAAAGAAGAAACTAATAATGATAATGATAACACTAATAAAATGACAGCAGTAATAATAAAAGAATTGGAATATACAAATGATGCACAGTGCAATCACTCACCACCCATCGATTAATGCCCAGTTAGTCCCCAAGCAGCGATTCCCCAGCCCCCACTCCCCTCAGTTTATATACTAGGTGTGACTTCACATGGTATGGAATATTGTTTTGGCCACTTTGGGTCAGGTGCCCTGGCTGTGTCCTGTGCCAACTTCTTGTGCCCCTCCAGCTTTCTCGCTGGCTGGCCATGAGAAGCTGAAAAATCCTTGACTATAGTCTAAACACTACTTAGCAACAACTGAAAACATCAGTGTTATCAACATTCTTCTCATACTGAACTCAAAACATAGCACCGTACCAGCTACTAGGAAGACAGTTAACTACATCCCAGCTGAAACCAGGACAGTATCCACCCCTTATTCTATACCATTGATGTCATACTCAGTTCACATACCTTCAGTTACATCCTGGTCAATCATCATCACCTTTTCCATCCCTTTGAGACATATGTATATATGTATACACACACAGAGATATCATTCCTTTAGTTTATGGGTCGTGTCTATAAAATGTTTGTTGAGTTCATTTAGAATCATAGAATCATTTAGGCTGGAAAAGACCTTCAAGATCAT
>NW_010973158.1:5665254-5666367 GCF_000737465.1 Haliaeetus leucocephalus | reverse complement strand
TCTCACCAGTGCCGAGTACAGGGGAACAATCACCTCCCTGCTCCTGCTGGCCACACTATTTCTGATGCAGGCCAGGATGCTGTTGGCCTTCTTGGCCACCTGGGCACACTGCTGGCTCATATTCAGCCAGCTGTCAACCAATACCCCCAGGTCCTTTTCCACCAGGCAGCTTTCCAGCCACTCTTCCCTAAGCCTGTGGCGCTGCATGGGATTGCTGTGACCAAAGTGTAGGACCCGGCACTTGGCCTTGTTGAACTTCATATAATCGGCATCAGCCCATCAATCCAGCCTGTCCAGATCTCTTTGTAGAGCCATCCTCCCTTCAAGCAGATCGACCCTGCCTCCCAACTTGGTGTTGTCTGCAAACTTGCCGAGGGTACACTTGATCCCCTCATCCAAATCATTGATAAAGATATTAAACAGAACTGGGCCCAACACCAAGCCCTGGGGAACACCACTTGTGACTGGCCGCCAACTGGATTTCACCCCATTCACCACAACCCTCTGGGCTTGTCCATCCAGCCAGTTTTTCACGCAGTGAAGAGTATACTTGTCTAAGCCATGAGCCGCCAGCTTCTCAAGGAGTATGCCATGAGAGACAAAGGCCTTACTGAAGTCCATATAGACAACATCCACAACCTTTCCCTCATCCACTAAGCGTGTCACCTGGTCGTAGAAGATCAGGTTGGTCAAGCAGGACCTGCTTTTTGTAAACACACGCTGGCTGGGCTTGATCACCTGCTTGTCCTGGACTTGACACGTGAGTGCTCTCAAGACAGGCTGTTCCATAATCTTCCCTGGTACTGAGGTCAGGCTGACAGGCCTGTAGTTCCCCAGATCCTCCCTCTGACCCTTCTTGTAAATGGACATCACATTGGCAAGCCTCCAGTCCTCTGGGACCTCCCCTGTTGACCAGGATGGAGAGTGGCTTGGCAAGCACTTCTGCCAGTTCCCTCAGTACTGTTGGATGGATCCCATCTGGTCCTGTAGATTTGTGAGTGTCCAGATGGCATAGGAGATCACTAACTATTTTCTCCTGGATTAAGGGGGTATATTCTGCTCTTCATCCTCGCCTTCCAGCTCAGGCGGCTGAGTAGCCTGAGGATAACTGGT
>NW_010973158.1:5662585-5664481 GCF_000737465.1 Haliaeetus leucocephalus | reverse complement strand
AAAGTTTAGTTCCCGACTCTGGGTTCCATCTGTCATACCAGTCTTTCTGGGCAGGAGGGATGGTGCAAGGTCCTCTCTGTCGGCAGAGCAGGATTGGGCTCTAGTGTGGTGTGACAAGAAGGTGACATTGGGCACAGCAGGAGGATGGTGTGCGCCGTTGGATTGTTGCATGCTGGAGTCAGTTCTGGTTCCATCAGTACTGTGCTTCGCTCAGTTTTATCACAGTTCATTCTTGCTTGATCTAAGTGATTCTTAGATCTTAGTGTAGTACTATGGATATAGCATATAACAATTATAGTAATGATAACATACAGTAGCGGGGTTATATAGCAACTAATATCATACAGTTTAATTCTGGCTATTTTCACCTAAAATCAAATCCCCTTGAGGCACACATCGGACTTCTCCATCTTTTCGCATCACCCACCAAGTGCACCCAGGCCCTTGAGCAAAAGCAATCCCATGAATGGGTTTGCCTTTGCCTGAGGCAGGAGTAACCCAGACTGTCTTCCCTAATGTATTTTTCTTGTGCGCTACAGGGACTTTATCCCCTTCTACAGTACATAAAAGTTCTGACTGGGCAGGGCCACCCCAATTGGCAGATCCTCTGGTGTTGACTAACCAGGTGGCTTTTGCTAAATGTGTATCCCAATGTTTGAAGGTTCCACCCCCCATTGCTCTCAATGTAGTCTTTAACAGTCCATTGTATTGTTCAATTTTCCCAGAGGCTGGTGCATGATAGAGGAGGTGATACACCCACTCAATGCCATGCTCTTTGGCCCAGGTGTCTATGAGGTTGTTTTGGAAATGAGTCCGTTGTCTGACTCAATTCTTTCTGCGGTGCCATGTCGCCACAAGGCCTGCTTCTCAAGGCCCAGGATAGTGTTCTGGGTGGTGGCATGGGGCACGGGATACGGTTCCAGCCATCCGGTGGTTGCTTCCACCATTGTAAGCACATAGCGCTTGCCTTGGCGAGTTTGTGGGAGTGTGATATAGTCAATCTGCCAGGCTTCCCCAAATTTATATTTCAGCCATCGCCCCCCATGCGACAGGGGTTTTTGCCGCTTGGCTTGCTTAATTGCGGCACATGTTTCACATTCGTGGATGACCTGTGCGATAGTGTCCATGGTCAAGTCCACCCCTCGATCTCGAGCCCATCTATATGTTGCATCTCTCCCCTGATGGCCTGAGGTATCGTGGGCCCACTGAGCCATAAATAGCTCACCCTTATGTTGCCAGTCCAGGTCCACCTGAGCCACTTCAATCTTGGCAGCCTGATCCACCTGTTGGTTATTTTGATGTTCTTCAGTGGCCCAACTCTTGGGTATGTGAGCATCTGCATGATATACTCTTACAAACAGATTCTCTAGCCAGGATGCAATATCTTGTCACAGTGCGGCAGCCCAAATGGGTTTACTTCTTTCTGCCAGTTGCTCTGCTTCCATTACTGTAACCACCCCCACAGGGCATTTGCTACCATCCATGAGTCAGTATAGAGATAGAGCACTGGCCACTTTTCTCTTTCAGCAATGTCTAACGCTAACTGGATGGCTTTCACCTCTGCAAACTGACTTGATTCACCTTCTCCTTCAGCAGTTTCTGCGACTTGTCGTATAGGACTCCATACAGCAGCCTTCCACCTCCGATGCTTTCCCACAATGCGACAGGATCCGTCAGTGAACAGGGCATATTGCCTCTCATTTTCTGGCAGTTTATTATACAGCGGGGCCTCTTCAGCACGTGCCACCTCCTCCTCTGGCGACATTCCAAAATCTTTGCCTTCTGGCCAGTCCGTGATCACTTCCAAAATTCCTGGGCAATCAGGGTTTCCTATGCGAGCCCGTTGTGTGATCAGTGCAATCCACTTAGTCCATGTGGCATGAGTCCCGTGATGTG
>NW_010973158.1:5624350-5662575 GCF_000737465.1 Haliaeetus leucocephalus | reverse complement strand
CCTCCCTTTGAACATCCAGCCCAGCACTTGCAGTCAGGGTGCTAAGAGGAGCTGTGTCTCAGTACCAACCACTTCTGAGGCAGCTTGAATTCCTTCCTATGCTGCCAATATCTCTTTTTCAGTTGGAGTATAGCAAGCCTTGGATCCTCGATATCCTCGACTCCAAAAGCCCAGGGGTTGGCCTGGCCTCTCCCCAGGTGCTTTCTGCCAGAGGCTCCAGGTAGGGCCATTCTCTCTGGCTGCAGTATAGAGCACATTTTTAACATCTTGTCCTGCCTGGACTGGTCCAAGGGCTACTGCATGAACAATCTCCCATTTTAATTTGTTCAAAGGCTTGTTGTTGCTCAGGGCCTCATTTAAAATCATTCTTCTTCTGTGTTACTTGATAGGGAGGGCTTACAATCAGACTGTAATTTGGAATATGCATTCTCCAAAAACCCACGACACCTAAGAAGGCCTGTGTTTCCTTTTTATTAGTCGGTGGAGACATAGCTGCTATTTTGTTGATCACGTCCATTGGGATCTGATGACTTCCATCTTGCCATTTTATTTCTAAAAACTGGATCTCCTGTGCAGGTCCCTTGACCTTACTTTCTTTTATGGCAAAACCAGCTCTCAGAAGGATTTTGACTATTTTCTTCCCCTTCTCAAAGACTTCTTCTGTGTTACCCCATACAATGATGTCATTGATGTACTGCAGGTGTTCTGGAGCTTCACCTTTTTCTAGTGCAGTCTGGATTAGTCCATGGCAAATGGTGGGGCTGTGTTTCCACCCCTGGGGCAACCAATTCCAAGTGTACTGGACGCCCCTCCAAGTAAAAGCAAATTGTGGATGGCACTCTGCTGCCAGAGGGATTGAGAAAAACGCATTAGCAATGTCAGTTGTGGCATACCACTTGGCTGCCTTTGACTCTAGCTCGTATTGAAGTTCTAGCATATCCGGAATGGCAGCACTCAGCGGTGGCATAACTTCATTCAGGCTACGATAATCTACTGTTAGTCTCCACTCCCCATTAGACTTTCACACTGGCCATATGGGACTATTAAAGGGTGAGCGAGTTTTGCTGATCACTCCTTGGCCCTCCTGTTGACAAATCAACTTATACTGAACTCAGAACATAGCACTGCACCAGCTACTAGGAAGACAACTCTATCCCAGCTGAAACGAGGACATTCTGGTTTCTTTAGAGTAAAGACTTAAAATGGATCCTGGAAATGCTGCTGTTAATAGCTCAGTCTTAGTACAGTTTTTACATATGTAAAACGTGGTTTTAAGAATAATGTCTTAAGAATAAATGTCTTTGTTTTTCAAGTGATAATGACAGCAACACACACAATATGTGGATGTCAAGGTCAGAACTTTCATGGAGTGGATGTTGTAAATGTATGGCTGTTGAAATAACAGGGTAGTTTTCTGATTTAAATTCTCTCCTAGCTCTTGAAAAATTACTGTGGTGACACTGAAGTTTATGGCTATGGCTCTTGAGAGTTATTTTAGGAGTAGGTTATGTAGCATAAAACAAGCATATCCTGGTTTTGTGGAAAAGTTGAATGGTTCTTAAAACCAATATGCTGTAACCGTAAGCATGTATGAATTTCTTGTAACAATATTTTGTTTATCAGTTTTAGGGGAAAAACCTCACTTAAGAGGTAACAAGACAGGTTATAAAACTTATATTTCTGTGGCATTTCAATTTCTTGTTATAGATGCTTTTTCTTGCTCATGATTCATCTCAAGTGAATATGGAAAATAATCTGCCTTTGCAAAAGCATATGCTGGATTTAGGAGGGATCCTTGCTCTTTGTTGTCTTTAAATACAACTTGCTTTATCTAGACATCTCATGATGGCAATCTCATAATCTGGGATGATTGCATTTTATTTGATGATAAGGGACTTATTACAGGTCAAGTAAGGACCAGATCTGTTTTGGAAGTCCCTCAGCAAGATGCTGGGTTTAATTCCTTCATGTTGTTACTGCAAGGTCCTGCTAAGCTCAGTGTTCTGACATGCTCTCTTTCTGCCCTTTAAAACACAAATACAAGGCCTTTGTCTTCTGGCTTTTTGTAACTAAGCTTTCATTGCTTACCTAAGTATTTACACTCATTCTACCAACCATATCAGTACCCACTGTTGAGTCTTCTAAGTGCCTCTAGGAATTTTTCATGAAGGTTCTTACTTAAATTTTCTCTCAAATGAGCTTTTTTTCCTAAGAGCAATTAACTGTGGAATGCTCTCCTTAACAGCAGCTTACAAGGAATGCAGTGAAGAAATACGTTCTGAAAGAGGTAAGTAGCTTCTTCACAAGTAACACGCCAGTTTTAATTTGCTTTTAACTCAAGGAACATTCTCTTACTTAAAGTTGCTGGAAGTAATTGGGTAAAAAAGAAGGTAGTGATAAAGGTAAACGCATAACCACCTCAAAACTGTTAATTTAACATGAGCTGACAAGCGAATACTGTTAAACTCAGTCTGTTTAAGCTTTGTTCATCTCTGAATTACTGGGCAACACAGTGGTGGTTCTCACCTAAAAGACTAACTTTTTGGAATGGAGTGCTGTAGAATTCCTCTGTGCTGGCTGTTTCTTTTTATAATAATAAAGCTTATCTATCTGAGACACAAGTATTAAAGAACTTAATTGGCAATAGTGTAGGCATCTTAAGTGATGATAGTCATTAAAGCAAACCATGAAGGCACAGTAGATTCTCAGTTTCAGATGCTATAGCATCTGAGATGCTATTTCTGGAAAACAGGCTTGATGTCTTTTACTGCAAGTTAGTAAATAGAATTTCATGATTTGTATGTGGAGGGGATGAAGTTGAAATGTATGATGAATAATGACTTTCTGATATGTATTGAACGTGTCAGTTGGGACAATCTATTAGAATGTTTACTTACCTGCAGTGTTTTTTTTTGCAAATGACTTTAGCCTTGTTTTGTCTTTCTCTTACTCTTGAAATGCAAAAAGACAAATAGTGAACTCGTGACTTTTGTATGAATAATTTTTTTTCCTGATCTTACCTTATTTGAGGCCCCTGTGAAATGGTTTCTACTGCTATCATTTTAGTGAGCATCAAGTAATTGTTATACCTCTGAGTTTATCAGCTTGAAGAATACCTTAAGGAATACAGAACTGTAAATTTACTGCCATGAACAGATTAATTTTATCCTTGTGTATTAATAAATGCATTGTTATTGAATAAGATAATTTATAGTGTAATGAGTTTTTGTGGTAGAATTGGTTTTTGCATGGTGGTAAAGTAGACCCTAACTTAATTTTGGTGAGTAGCTCTTTAAAGTAAGGTCCTTAAGCAAATGTGACATGAATGCTTTATGAAAGTCTGACATTATTTGTACGTAAGTTTTAGGTCTACTAGTATAAAACTAAGTTCTAGTAGAATTCATTTATGAAATTTCTTGCCTTCCTGGAAAGTGGAGAGAGGTTTAAATGACATCTCACTGAACTTCAGTAGCTCCATACTTAAAATAGTTTTGGTTTAAATTTTCTTTATATTGTTCATGAACTTGAGTGCTTGTGTTCTTAAGGTCCAAAGGTGACTTATGTGCCACCACCTCCACCTGATGATGAACAAGCCATCTTTGCACATTATCAGACAGGAATTAATTTTGACAAGTATGATGAAAACATTGTCGAAGTGTCAGGACTTGACCCTCCAGCACCATTTCTGGTTAGTGAACTCATTAATCTCAGGGTTTATGTTGAGCATGATTCTGTAAAGATGTATCCCGAGTCTAATATTCACAGCTAATGAAAATACTAATAAAAGGTTTTGCATCTTGCAGACAGTAGTTGTTGGAAGGAGATGCTACCCATTTGAAAGATACAAATGCGAATTCAAAATGACATTGACAAACTACGGAAATTGCCCAGAGAAAGTAATACTGGATGGACAGGAAGTATAGTCCTTAAATTTCAGAAAATACCAGTTTAGAACTTGAAAGAAAGAGGTCTTTGGCAGCAGTTTCTGGGAAGGCTGGTAGAGTCATCTTGAAATCTGTTACTGGGGATCTTTACATTGTAAATGAACACCTGTTGGAATAGTTCATTTGGACAGAGAGGTGTTTTTGAAGTAATTTCTAGCCCTGTTTTCTGTGGCTGCTGTTTATTGTTTAAATATAACTTTGCTTCTGTTCCATACCAGGTGGTTAGTGTTTAAAAAAACCAAAGCTCTTTTTAGGGAGAAGAGTGAGGAAGAGGGGTGGGGGGGTGTAGTAGCACCTGTGTTGAAAGAGAGATGCAGTGTTTTTTTTCCCCCCATCCATCTTCTGAAAGGTTTTCCACTGAAGTTAAACTGATTTTATAATGTATGATGGTTTTTGTTCCTGGATAGGGATGTTGCTTTAGCTCCCCTTATTAGTTTTATCACAGAGACTAAGTGTGTATCTCCTACATGAAATGAAATGGAAGAGTTTTAGTTTGTTTTCATAGCATGCCATGATGTGAGTTTACCTACCTGCTTGAATCCAAATCTATGGCTTCTGAGAAGTTTTGTATCAAAGCTAGTAAGACCAGCCAAAGGCCTTCACTGTCCTACAAACAACTTTACTTGAATGGCATGAGCAGGTGGAAAAAACCTTTGGGGCTTTTACCTGTAGGAACCTTGGCAGTCTAGATGACTGGTGAGACCCCCTCAAAAGTTAATACTTTTCAGTGTTTAGCTGTCTGTATCCTATGGTAGGCATCTCAGTTTAGAAACTTTAACTTCTGTGGTTGTGTACTGTAAATAATAATTTTTTTTTGTTTTACAGGCTTTTGAAGAAGCTAACCTCTGTCAGACTTTAAACATGAACATTGCTAAAGCTGGATACTCTAAACTTACTCCAGTGCAGAAGTACAGCATTCCTATTATACTGGCAGGACGGGATTTAATGGCGTGTGCCCAGACAGGATCAGGAAAAACTGTAAGCATTTTGTGTAGTAGTCATACTACTGGAAGTGTGTGACCTTGAACTTTTAGGTGGATGCCTCAGTCTTCTACGTGCCAGATGCCTCACAGCTTTTTGTGTAATGATTTGACTTGCAGTGCAATGGCAGGTGTACTATTAAGCACAGATGGACATGATGAATGGGTTGTCACATTTTTGGGCTGAATTTCTTTTTAATTTCAGTGAAGTGGTGTCTTGATACAGCAGGCCAGTCTTCAGGGCTACAGATACAGATTCAGAAGTATAGGCAGTAATAGAGCTGCTGATGAGAAAAAAACCTCACCAGTTGAAAGTAGGGGTTTCTTTCTGTGTTCTGTGGGTTTTGTGTTGGTTTTTTTCTTTTTTGGCGTTGGTATGTGTGTTTTGTTTTGTGTGTTCTTGTGCTTGTTTTTTGGATTTGTGGTTGGTTTTTTTTTTTAAGCTTATGCCACATTGTAACAGAGTGTTGTGCTGGTGTCCTTATTTGATCAAGTCTGATCTGCATCTGTATTCGCTTTGCCTGGCAAGGTTTTGGTAGCGGGTGGGGTTACAGTGGTGACTTCTGTAAGAAGCTGCTGGAAGCTTCCCCTGTGTCCAACAGAGCCAATACCAGCCGGCTCTAAGACGGACCCACTGCCGGCCAAGGCTGAGCCAATCAGCGATAGTGGTAACGCCTCTGTGATAACATTTTTAAGAAGGAAAAAAAGTTGCAGGACAGACAGAAACAGCAGCTGGAGAGAGGAATGACAGCATGTAAGAGAAACAACCCTGCAGACACCAAGATCAGTGAAGAAGGAGGGGAAGGAGATGCTCCAGGTGCCAGAGCAGACATTCCCCTGCAGCCTGTGGTGAAGATCATGGTGAGGCAGGCTGTCCCCTTGCAGCCCAGGGAGGTCCACGGTGGAGCAGATATCCACCTGCAGGCCGTGGAGGACCCCACGCAGGAGCAGGTGGGTGCCCGAAGGAGGCTGTGACCCCGTGGGAAGCCCATGCTGGAGCAGGCTCCTGGCAGGACCTGTGGCCCCATGGAGAGAGGAGCCCATGCTGGAGCAGGTTTGCTGGCAGGACTTGTGACCCTGCGGGGGACCCACGCTGGAGCAGTCTGTGCCTGAGGGACTGCAGCCCGTGGAAGGGACCCATGCTGGAGCAGTTCATGAAGAACTGCAGATCGTGGGAAGGGCCCCCGTTGGAGAAGTTCATGGAGGACTGTCTCCTGTGGGAGGGACCCCACGCTGGAGCAGGGGAAGAGTGTGATGAGTCCTGCCCCTGAGGAGGATGAAGTGGCAGAAATAAAGTGTGATGAACCGACCGTAAACCCCATTCCCCATCCCCCTGTGCCACTGTGGGGGATAGGTAGAGAATCTGGGAGCGAATTTGAGCCCGGGAAGAAGGGAGGGGTGGAGGGAAGGTGATTTGAGATTTGGTTTTATTTCTCATTACCCTACTCTGGTTGATTTGTAATAAATTGAGTTAATTTTCCCCAAGCTGAGTCTGTTTTGCCCGTGACGGTAATTGGTGAGTGATCTCTCCTGTCCTTGTCTCGACCCACAAGCTCTTTGTTCTATTTTCTCTCCCCGGTCCAGCTGAGGAGGGGGAGTGATAGAATGGCTTTGGTGGGCACCTGGTGTGCGGCCAGGGTCAACCCACCACAGTATCAGACTTAGTTTTAGGCGATTCAGTATTAATCATGGAACAGTGTTAAGAGTTGATACTAAGTTGACAGTTGTCTCAGCTTGTTAAACTGTCTAATGTACCCAAATATAACCACTGACAGCTCCATATGAGAATATTTGGATATTAAGTATGACTTTTTGCCATTCAATGTAGTGTGGAATTCTAGCTTTGTTACATAGCTTATAAGTTATTTGTTTTGAAAAACCTCTTCTGTTTGCAGAGGGGGAAATGTCCAAAGCTTATTCTAGAAATATTCTGAATGCTTTTGGGACTGCTGTACAGATTCTATTTTGGGGGTAACTAGTCTTACAGAGATGTAAGGTTGCTGGTGCAGCAGTGTTGCAAACTGATCTGCTATTGTAGTAGTCTGGAGAGTGGTCATACATGGTTACCTTACAAATGTACTGATGATAATGTAATGCTTGTAAGTAAATGTTGTGGAGGGGTTTTGATCCTGGGGTACATACTGTGTGGAACTGCCTGAAGAACCCAGAAGTTAGCTAGTGCTTAACTCTGTTCCTGCATTATTAGACTCTTAAGGACCAGAGGGATATTTTCATGCTTCTTAGACAAGGGGAAATAAGCTTTAATGTACTGTAGTGCATTCAGGTCAATCCTGTTGCAGTCTGATTTCCTTGAAGTTGATAGTGTAGTGTATCATTCTAGCTTTAAGATTGATATGCAGCTTTTAGTGTGACTTATGAAAGCTTTAAGACTAAACAGCATTTAAGACTAAATACTGCTGCTTCTTTTTAGGCAGCTTTTCTTCTACCAATTGTGGCCCACATGATGAGAAATGGTGTAACTGCCAGTAGCTTTAAAGAGCAGCAAGAACCGGAATGTATTATTGTCGCCCCAACTAGAGAACTGATAAATCAGATCTTCCTAGAAGCAAGGAAATTTGTGTATGGGTAAGCTTTTGCACTGTTGCCTGGTATTATTACTTTGTCTGAATCAGCACTGCTTTATTTTTTTCATAAATACTTTCAAAAATTTTTCTGTGCAAATCGAATGCAAACGCTTGAATTCAGATGGTAATACTGGCTAGCAGGTTTCTTACTATGTGACTGGGGATTTAAACTCCTAATCTTTGTGATGTTGGGGGGGGAGGGGCGTTGGGGAAGAGGCTTACTCCAGCTTGAGGAGGAGATAAGTACTAAACTTGTGCCGCATCATCTTTACTGATGAGAAAAATAAAATTTCTTAAATGAAGTAACTTAAATTTAGGTTGCCTTATGTAATTTATACTTGCTCTTATTTTCGTCTTGACAAAAATAGAGCTATGTGTTAGGGTTTTTTAGTTAATTTTCAGTGATGGTTTCTAGTAACTCTATACTTTCTAGTGTTTCTGGTCATGGACAGAAATTTCACAGCTCAAGCAAACTCGATTGGCTTTGCTTCTTCAAAATGGAACAAAAGGTCTGAACTTGTCATTGAGCCCTTGGATGTTGCATGAGAGTACGCTTGTACTAGTTTGCCAGTGATCTTTCAGCTGCTAAATGATAGGTTACACCAGTGCACAGGAAGAGTATTAAATCTATTGTCTGAACTGCTCGTTGGTGTCAGGAGGTGGAATGGAGAACATTGTCAGTGCAAAATCTAGTGGACTAAATTAGACTTGCCTTTGCTCGTTCAAGCAAACTTATGCTTGAAGGCTGTCTTGGCCTTTGTGAAGTACTGTCATGTTTGTGTATCTACTTACTAAGTATGTTACTAAGAATAGCTTCTTAATCCCTAAAACTGTTCTGTGTAGCTAGTTCTATTAATTATGCTATTTTAAACTAGATATAGATTATTTCACCATAAAATAGCTTTTGAATTTAGAGAGTTTCTGCTACAGCTGCCCTGCAGTGAAAGCAAGGTAACCTACATTTGGGGGGCAGTTAAACAATATCAAGGGGTGAATCTGTTGCCTCTAAAGAATTGCGTGCCTATTGCTCAGTTCCGATTCATGATATTCTTAAGCCCTCTGGTTTAGTTCACAAGAATGTGAAATAGGTGTATTAATTGATAGTGGATAAATGTTGAAACATTATGAGTCCAACCTGTTTCTATTCTTGGCTAAAATTTTCTGAAAAGTTCCAATTAAATTTTTAGTGAGTTTATCTGATTCACTGTTGTTGCATATGAAGCTGAATTAGTATATTCAAGAATAGACAGTTAGAATTCGAGTGTGAAAATACTCACTGCATGCATGTAAAAGCCCTAGCAGGGAGTTACAAGCTTGTAAGGTTGCTCTTCAGCTGCATAAGGTAGTTCTTGCTTGTAGAGGTGGTTTTCTACAGTAGAATATCTGATGTAGGTCTAACCAAAACCTTAGTAGGAAGAGCTCTAAGTAGTTTAGTGTTTGAATGGGTTTGCAGTCTGATGCTTGAGTGGCACACTGCATGGGCAGTGTGATTAGTTGCTTTACAAAGGTGCACCTCTGTGGGTTTTTTGTATTTTTGGCACTGTCCTTTCAAGGTGTGGAAGAATTACTTCTGAAGCTCTAAAGGCATATATTTGGTGGTTCTGCTTTTTCAAAGTATGCTGTATAAAAGGGGACAATGTCTAACACAATTTTGGCTCTTACTGCCAGTAACTCTCAATTGGAGGGAGAGGGAAGAGTGCAGGTGAAATTAAGTGTTCTTTCTAAGCCAGCCACCTGTGCAGCCTCTATTATGGAGTATGAATGGGAACTTTGAGCTTATGGTGAGTGAGTTTCTGGTCTTGGGTCCTGCTTTTGGTTATAAGCTGTGCTGTATGGTGAAGGAGTTGAACCACTCTAAGCTGGTTTATGGTAGATCTGATGATTTTTTACATATTTTTATGAAACAATACTGTTTGCATACTTACATAACTAATGCAATTTTTTTCTATATAACAGAACTTGTATAAGGCCTGTTGTGATCTATGGAGGTACACAAACAGGCCATTCAATTCGTCAGGTAATGCAAGGCTGTAATATACTATGTGCCACTCCAGGAAGACTTCTGGACATCATTGGAAGAGAGAAGGTAAGATCTTAAAACTTAATCTGAATTCTCTAAGCACTCTTAGCTTTTTACATACTGGTTTTCGTTCTTCAAATTCGTTAGAAGCAAAGATACAGCCATAAAAACTAGTCAGTATGCTGCCTTCGTACAGGCACTTAAAATACAGGTGAACTTCTCTTCGAATATCTAAATACCATGAGGTTTTTGAAAGAGTAGCGTGAGTCCAGATCTTTTCAGTCCATTTCAGGGCCCACTGGAAAATATCAATCTAAATCAAACTGTCTGCAGTGTTCTTGGCAACTAAACTTCATAGTTTAAATACATGGAACACCTTCTTTTAGTTCTCATAGAAAATTCCATAGCAGATTTTCGCTTGATGTCCTGTTTGTTTTGCTACAATAGCTTTTATTTGTCTGGAACTATGCTAATATTAATTCTTTGAATGTTTTAATATTGATTTTATTCAAAATGTAAAAAAACCTCCAGGTGTAATATTGTGTTTGAATTTTTATTTTTCCAGCCATTATAAGTCCAAATCAAAATTGCTACATATTATAATGGTGGCTCAGTGATGTTGCACTGGACAAGTGAAGTTTGGAAAAACACTTGGTGGTAAAGTGAAGATTGGCTTTCTGCAGTTGTCAGGCTTCTAGTCAAAATGACAGTATTGGTCAGCAACAGTGAAGTTGTAATGTCCTTAATAATGCTTTCTGACATAAATTTTTTTGGAACAAGGAGTTTGTTGAGAGTGTGTGAGGATTGTATGAGAGAACCTTTCTAAAACTCAGACATAGTTTCAAAATAGATGTGCTGAATACTAGTTGATCTATAGGCTCTATCTTGGTTTACATTGCTGAACCAATTTCTGAATCACTTCAGTGTATGCATACTATTAGAATTAGTGCAGATTAAAAAGTTAAATAAAGGTTGAGATACAAATAAAACATAATGCATATAGGCTTTTATTTGTGAATAATTAACTTCTACTAGAAAAAAATAAGTAAAAGGTGGATTTTGGCAATTAGGATGTTCTATAAGCGTATACTATCAGTGAACCAATATGGTTTTTCTTTCCCTGAAATTTTTGCAGATTGGTTTGTGTAATGTGAAATACTTGGTGCTAGATGAAGCAGACCGCATGCTTGATATGGGTTTTGGCTTAGATATGAAGCAGCTGATTTCTTACCCAAGCATGCCACCAAAAGACAAACGTCAAACACTAATGTTTAGTGCCACTTTTCCTGACGAAGTTCAGAGGTGAGTAAAGTAAAAATGGAAATATATCTGAAAATGTACTTGTATAGAGCTAAATGTCTGAAGAGTTGTTACGAGCACTCTTTATGTTTAAAAGCTTATTATCTTGCTAGAAAATACTGAAAAGCTATGATGTTAACATTCCTTGATGAAGACTTCCCTTTTTTTAGGTAACAGAACTAGTAACTTGCATAGATGAACTGCTTATTTTAGGTGGGGACTCACTTAAAGTAACTTACAAAGTTTGTATGAAGCCTTTAAAATTCCACTTCTGCAGAAGTCCTCATACTGCCTCTGTTTGTTTCTTGTCCCTCCCCCACCAGATCTGTACAAGCTCAAAAACAGTGGTCTTGCTGTTTAAAAAGCAGCACAGTAGCAGTGTCTTTGGCACCAGGACATAATATAACCAGACATCCCAATTACTGCTCAACTCACCAGCCTTTCTGATACACAATTCTTATTTACTTGCTGTTGTGGTTTAACCCCAGCCAGCAACTAAGCACCACGCAGCTGCCCACTCACTCCCCCCCACCCAGTGGGGTGGGGGAGAAAATCGGGAAAAGAAGCAAAACTCGTGGGTTGAGATAAGCACGGTTTAGTAGAACAGAAAAGAAGAAACTAATAATGATAATGATAACACTAATAAAATGAGAACAGCAATAATAAAAGGATTGGAATGTACAAATGATGTGCAGTGCAATTACTCACCACCTGCCGAACGACACCCAGCTAGTCCCCGAGTGGTGATTCCCTACCCCCACTCCAGTTCCTAAACTAGATGGGATGTCACACGGTATGGAATACACCGTTGGCCAGTTTGTGTGAGCTGCCCTGGCTGTGTCCTGTGCCAACTTCTTGTGCCCCTCCAGCTTTCTTGTTGGCTGGGGATGAGAAGCTGAAAAATCCTTGACTTTAGTCTAAACTCTACTTAGCAACAGCTGAAAACATCAGTGTTATCAACATTCTTCTCATACTGAACTCAAAACATAGCACCTTACGAGCTACTAGGAAGACAGTTAACTCTATCCCAGCTGAAACCAGGACACTTGGTTTTGGTAGTTTTAAAGCTTCCACAAATGGGTTTAGGATATCTCTTACAGCTCTGCTACTCACTACCCTTAATGTTCCACTTTCCAGACTCTGAGAACAGTCTTCAACATATGGTAGTGGGGTTGCCGAGCCCCAAACAAATCACCCCATTCCCTGTAGGTGGATGGAAATTATTCAGTATTTCCACTTTTGAAGAGACAGGCATCTGAGTACTCGAATTGGAGGAGTCTAACTTCAGTTTGAGCAGTTGACATAATTTTGGTGGTTTTTGTGGTAGGGATACTGTTGTGACAGTATCGCTGAAAAACACTAGTAAGCACTTTACAGTTTGAGAGCATGTAAACTGATCAGAGCATTGCAGTGAAGTCTGTTGGTACTTCAGTGAGTCAAATCCTGACAACTCTTTTCTGGCATTCAAAAAGCCTGAAAGATCTTTTTTGAGGCAGGGAGAAAACATCTTCGGTAGTTGACTGTCCTGAATGAAAGAGGGGAATGGGCTGCTTTCTCCTGTTAATCATTTAATATTGTCAGCTGTTGAGGAGATGAATCGCTTTTCTTTGAGTAGGATTGAATTAATTTTAGACTCAGTCTTAAGTTGCCTGTTGTGGCTTTGGTTCCTCAGTCAAGACTTTTTTCATAGAGTTTTTCGTATTGAAAGAAGATCTTGTAGTGAACTATTAATGGCTTTGTTTCTGCAGCTGGGAATCAAGTGTTCAAATGACACTGTACATAAGTGTGGTTCGTGTTCATTCCATGTGTTTACTGTTTGTGTGGGAATGTGGTCTCACTTCTCACTGCATCCTGTCAAAAGATGGAGCTGTGTCTCCCTTTAAGATTGTGCAGTGTCCTCTGATTGGCTCAGGTTTTGGGATTGAGAGACGAATCTTGATCCCTTGATCTCCAGACCTGTTGTCTTTATCAGTGTTTTTGCTAATGCTCTTGCTATGTGTTTTTGCTACATACTGAGGGATGAGTAAAGAGTACTCAACTACCAGCACCTGAGGGGAGATCTCTTCAACTGTGCAAGATGTTTACTGTCTGCTTCCATTCAATGGAAAAAAAGAAAACAAGATCTATCTTTCTACTGTCAGTCTTGCAGGATTTACAAGTACTGGTAGAAGACTTCAGAAACCGGAGTGCTTAGATCATAGTTTGGAAGTGCATAATAACATTTTTGTAACCTTTTGAAACTGGAATGCCTAAAGGTGATGTTTTCATTTTAGAGAGTGAAAGCCCTTCTTGTCTGGAGTCAGTTTCTTCTTGAATTTACTGCCTTTCTGATTCTAGAGTCAGGAAAGCTAATGTTTTCCCATACTTTGCTATTAAAACAACTTTGGACAGTATACTACTTCAGTAGTATAGGGCAGAACCCTGCTGGGTTCAGGCTCTCCTGCACTTCTGTTCAGTGAATGTAATCAGATGTGGTTTTAACATACAGTTTGGGTTTGTACCTGAATTTGGGTCTCTGCTATCACATAAACCTTTGGTCTGATCATCAAGGCTCTTCTGTGCATGTGAGTTGAGACAATCATGCGTTTCCTAGCTGACTGGAGAACTTCAGCTTAGCATTTGGGGCTTTGTATCTCCCATTAAAAGGTCTTGAGTTTCTTCTCTCCCTTTTTGTTTTTTGTTTACTGTTCTATTTTCAGAGAGTTTAAACTTGCCCTTTACTTTCAATTTAGAACTATGTCTCTCTGTGACATCTTAAACCAGTCAGATCTTAAGACCAAACACATTTAAATCCCTAGTAACTTGTTTACTTGCTATGAAAAATACCTTTTCAGTGGCAATTACACCTATAAGTCAGGCGGGAGATTCAAGTCCTTAAGGCAGTCCTTTAACATTTTTAAGACTTTTTTCTTTTTTAGGAATTTGTTCCAATACTTGAGATTACGTGTTTTCAGTTAAAGGTTGGTTTGTTTACCATCTGAATCTTACTGCGGAGGAAGCTGCTTTTGCATACACTGGACATGAAGCACTCTTGTGTATTGATAAGTTAATACAGTTTAGTAAAACTCTTGAGTATTATGGGGCATTTCAAGGAATTATCTATTTGGCGAGTTTGATCTCTCAGGTAAGATCACCTACATAAGGGATAACTGAAGATGAACGCTGTCTGAACAAAACTTGACTTTTGCCTGTGGCAAATGGTAAATGTCATGTAATAAACTGTGATTTTAAGCAGTGCTTTTGTTGAATGGTCAAAAAGGATGGTCTTGTCTCTTGGAGGCCTGTTTTGAATTCGGCCTGTGTACAATTCTCTCCTGTCTCTCCAGCTAGTGATGAAATAGTGCCCTGAGAATGGTTCTGTGAGCATATTTCAGTAACCCATTTTACTACAAGCGTGTATGTGGAACTCCTTCTGAGATGGCTAGAAAATGCAGTGTTTGTATTATGAAAAGCTACAGGGATGTGATCAGTCTGTGCATGTTATTATTGATCAGATTTTTTTGTACAGCTGTCTAGAAAACAATGCAGACTCTTCCAGCTTTTTTAAAAATGCACATATGACTACTTATATTCTCTGCCTTGTGAGGAATGATACAAGTATTTGTTGTGAGGGTTGCTTAAACATAAGGTTACTTGATCTTAACGCAGCTACATGGTAGACTTCATGTTGCTCAATTTTGTTTCTTTTCAAGGCTGGCTGGTGAATTTTTGAAAACTGATTATTTGTTTATTGTTGTTGGACACGTGGGTGGAGCTTGCAGTGATGTTCAGCAAAATATTCTTCAGGTTCCTCAGTATTCCAAGAGGGATAAACTGGTAGAAATTCTACAAAGCATAGGTAACTTTCCTTATTGCTAATTGTTTTCCAGGGAAGACAAAACTGCTTGTTTTTAAACCTGTGCTCTTGATATAGACCAGGTCATGATTCCATTCTATTACATGTTACACACTTTACAAGACTACTGATAGAAGCTTGACACAGACCTCAGGGACTGCTAGGTTTTTAGGCATATTTGTGTTATGGGTGTTAGTCAAGGTCTCATCTCTACTGAGCAGTAGCAAACAAGCTTCCTAGATGATTAGGTTTTTTTATATGGTCAATTACAATGTTTTAGCATCTGGGGGTATTATCTTCAGATTACAGCTGTGTTAAACTTCTTATGTGAACATTTGGGCCTATATTTTGTTAATGGCTGGGATTTTTCCATTGTTGCTCTGAATGTATCTTAAGTTTTAATGCTGAAAACAGGAAGGGAGTTTGGAATTAAAAAATGGTCTTTGTACCTTGCTGTGCAGTGCTCAGAATGGTGTGCTACTTTTAGCCACATGCTGTAGAAAGGGAGTGCATGCTTATAATGGATAACAATATTTGTGTCCTCCTTTTGTTGAGGAGAAAAAAAAAATGCACTTGTCTTCACCTAGGTTTCTGTGTTGATCTAGAAATTGATGGATTGAATTTAATTAGTTCAACACAGGCAAGAAATGACAATCAAACCTTGAAGACTTCATTCAAAACATGTTCTGATGTTGTTTATATAAGTAACTGCAACTGTGAATAGTGAAAATGCATCAGGTTTCAAACTGCAGTGGATCTGAACTCTTGTTTAACATAGGTCATGAACGAACCATGGTGTTCGTGGACAAAAAGAAAAAAGCAGACTACATTGCAGCCTTTCTTTGTCAAGAAAAAATACCAGCCACTAGCATCCATGGGTAAGTATTTTTAAAGTGAAAGTCAGGTAATAGTATTCAGTGAAAGTCAGTTAATACTATATCTTATGAGAGGCTTTTATTGAGATTTCATGTTTGGCCATATCTGTGTGACTTAGCTTGCTTTGTTTCAGATAGCCCTGTCATCCTCAGCAGTTCTGTCCAATTGAGAGTGTAGTGTTTCTGAAGACCAGTTCTCACAGCATTTGCTGAGTATACATCTTTCTGGTTGACCGGACTTCAGGTGCTCTATATGAACTGGAGAATCTTATGCCTACTGCTAAAAAAAAGTAGTAGTGTGTAATAAAGTCAGTAGAATCAGCTATTGTTTATATGTAGTTTTTGTCGTCATTTGTGTGACCAAAACCAGACCTTTTGGTGTTAGTGGTGAAATGATATTTGTAAATTCAAGTGGCAGTTGTGGACCTTCCACTCTGTCTTACAGACTTCCTTGCGATGAGCTAAGTCATGTACCATACAGATTTCTGATGCTGTCACTTCTGCCTCCTTGATGCGTTCATGGACATAGCATTTGTATGGAGATCAACCTAAAGAGAAGATGCTTCTAACTTGTGTTTGTAGTCTACTCATTAGTGTTGCACACCTGAAAAATTGCTGAGGGACAAGGTGAAATAGTTGCTAATTCCAGGTCTAAACCAATCTAAAAAGATGGACTGTCTTTCACATAATGAGCTGGAATGTATTTCTGTGTGTTTGTTTGTATGTCAAAACGTAGGACAACAAACTGAGTCTTAAGATTCCCAGTGAACTGTAGCAGATCAAAAATGTAGTTTTGCAGTATTTTTCATCTTGTAATAGGAGGAAGGGACTTGAATTCTTGCCAATAAAATGATGTTTCAGGCAGTGTTCTGACAGACATTAGAGTATCAGGGTTGTAGATGGGTTAAAATTATCTTAGTACACGGATAGAAGATGTTTGTGTGTATCCTGTGCCCTATCAGTTTTACAGGTGTGTGAAGCATCATTTTGAGAAGATCTGGCCTTCTGTTCTTGGCTAACCTGAATTGCTACCCCACAACATGTTTTGTGTGTGTGGAGGTTCTTAACACATTTCTATAGAATTATTGCACTGTGAGTTAAGGTATACTTAACGAAGAGAGTAACTGGTTCCTTGGAAGCTGCTAAACTGTCATGAATGTTACTGATTTCTGATTCACGTGAGTTTTTCGACCTGAAGTGGGTTACAATAGTTGCTCTTCCCTGGAATAGTGGTCACACCAAACTTCACTAAATATCCTATGTTACACTGTTTTTGAGCACTGTTTTTTAGCTTTCTAATTTATTCTTTCATTTGGACAACAAAGAACATGAATTAAACTCTGATCGACTGTATTTAAGTACTGGATAATCTGTAACTATTCTTTAAAAATGCAAACCCCAGAGCAAATCTAGTTTTCTTCTCGTGATGATAAACAAAAGGCAAGTTCTATACTGTTGGCTGGCTATAATTTCTAGTATATCTGAAAAATGGCTTGTGCAGGAGTCTACCTAGAATTCATCTTTGCTATTCTGCTTCCCTGCTCCAGAGCAGTACAAAAAGCACTTCTAACTATGGCATGAAGAAACAATCAGTTAGTGGATCTTCTTAAGGAAGGCAATGAGTTCGATACGTAACTATCTCTGGTTCTTTTAAAAAAAAAATTAGTTTCTGTAGAGAATTAGGTTAAAACAGTTGTTGTGTCTTACTGCTAATCAGTTAAAAATTCAGAAAACCTAAAATGGTAGTGTATGGGTGGTGGTTCCCCCCACCCTGAGAACAACTACCGTCCGTAAGTTACAACCTTTTAACTTGTATCTTAAATAATACCGCAGATTTTTTGAGATATCCATTTAACTGTTGCTATCTTTGTAGAGATCGAGAACAGAGAGAGAGAGAAGTAGCTCTTCAGGATTTTCGTTCTGGAAAATTTCCAGTTCTTGTGGCAACTTCAGTGGCAGCAAGAGGTCTGGATATTGAAAATGTCCAACATGTTATTAATTTTGATCTTCCTCCCACCATTGAAGAATATGTACACCGAATTGGACGAACTGGTCGTTGTGGAAATACAGGCAAAGCAGTTTCCTTCTTTGATAACAATTCAGATGGCCATCTTGCACGATCTCTAGTTAAAGTGCTTTCAGATGTAAGTTTCCAATCTTAGTGCTTAACTTTTTCTGTTCTTTAGGATTTCACTTTAATGTACTGAGCAACTATTATTTCTTTGGTGCCGTTACAGAGCTCTTAATATGAATTGGTAAAGGAGTCAAAGTCTCTAAATTCACTTTTCTAATTATGCAGGCCCAGCAGGAAGTTCCTGTTTGGTTGGAAGAAACTGCTTTTGGTTTTCAAGGAGAAAGAGTCTTTAGATCAGTTAATACCCAAAAGGTAAGTCTGGAAATGAACTCGAAGTCCTGGCTTTTAGAACTTTTTCTCAGTATAGAAGTGTGTTTAGCAGTATATCTCCAGAGTACTGCCACTGAAATTGTTTTGAGTGTAACTGTATCCCTTATCTTAGCCATGCATCTTCAAAGTGCTCAGTATTTCTGAAACTAATTTTGGACAACTTGCTTGACTTGGAATCTTACAGTGTGGCCTTACTAGCTGCATTAGTCTTGATCTGTAGTGTCAGGAATTACTCTGTGGAAGAAAAGGTTTGTGGAAACATGCAAAGGCTGTAGTTCCAGAAGTTACTATACTGCACATGTAGGGTAGGAGCAAATAGTTACTAGTTATATCACTGCTTGTTATGAGTTGCCCAGTCAATTCATTTGACTAAAAACTTCAGTTAATTAGAATTAGATAAATGCCCCAGTCTGCTCCATGTCAAAGTTGTTCTTAATGTCTGTGATGAGGAGGAGCCTTCTGGTCTTGTAGTGTTGCTGATACCAGATGTTAAAATACAGATTGAGTAAATGAGACAGCCTAGGTGGCATAGCTTTCAAATCACTCTGCAGTCACTCGTTTAGGATTTAAATTCTATACCTACTCCTACTTGGCATTATTATTTTTTTTAGCTGATGTTTGATACTTCTTGCTTTTATCTACTTGGATTTTAATGCCTTCATCAAAGGCCTTTCCTTGATCTCTTGCTCATGTAAGAACTTTATCACATCTCAGTTGCATTCCAAACATTAATATTGTCTTAGAGACCACAAAGAGAAATACTCTCACTGCTTGCACAACGTCTGTCAGACCTTCCTTTACATTATCTTTTTCCATACCATAATTATTGGAAGTATTGGGTGTTTTGGGTATATTTACCTGCCTGACTAGTTCCCTAATCGGATCTAAATCTTTTTCTTTGTGTCTTCATAGGACCTCAGTTACACACTTAAACTTTTGCTTTCTTCTCATGCTTGCAGCCTCAGTGGATCTTTCTTCTATATTCCTGTTCAAGGACACTTTTTTAATTTGTGTGGATTGCTTTCAAAGGTGGATCTCATCAACCTTTGAGTCTAGATTGCTTCCAAATACACATTTCCAACTGTTGCGGAGCATCTCGCAGCATTTCATGAAATCTGTCATTTCTAGGTCCAAGTCTGTCCTTCGTGTCCTTTACGACTGTCCTGGGTTTGGCTAGGATAGAGTTAATTTTCACAAGAAGCTGGGAGGGGATACAGCCAGGATAGCTGACCAAACTAGCCAAGGGGATATTTGATACCATATGATGTCATGCCCAGTATATAACTGGGGGAGCTGGCCAAGAGGCGGGGAGGAGGGATTGCTGCTCAGGAACAGGCTAAGCATTGTGTTCCTGGTGGTGAGCGATCGCGTTGTGCATCACTCACTTTATATACTCTTTTATTAGTAGTATTGTTGCTATTATTTCTTCTCTCCTTGTGTTGTCCTGTTAAACTGTCCTTATCTCAATCCAGGAGTTTTTACCTTTTTGTTCTGATTCTCCTCCTTATCCCACCAAGGTGAGGAGGAGTGAGCAAGCAGCTGCATGATACTTAGTTGCCAGCTGGGCCTAAACCACAACAATGACCTCTGAGTTCCCAAATCCGATTGTGACTTTCAATCCATGTACTTTTGAATAGAATAGTTTCAGGGGAAATTTGTCTGTTTGCCTTGGGAATATTGCCCTCTTAATCACATATGTGCAGTGCACCAGCTCTTGAGTTGGAGATAATCAGGTTCTAATTCTTGTCTTATGAGACCTTCTGATGTCAGTGATTCTGACAGAAACTGCACATTTGTAATCAGCCCTCTTTTTTTCTTTGAAATTCACTATTAAAGCTGGTTTTTGCTGTTTTACTATTACTGAAACAGAGGCTTGTATCATCTAGTGTTCAGTAAGGATCCTGATGTCCTTTCTCTTGAGGAAGAAAGGTAACATCTTATTTGTGTTTTTACAATATTCACTTTCCTTTCAAAGGGAATGCATGAAAGAGCCATTTGATAATCAAATGATGAATTTGAAAGGGGAATCTGTTGGAGGATCTTATCTGATTATTTTGGAACAATCTTATAGATGACTGGGCTTCATCCTTTTTCCAAAGGAAAAGGCTTTTGCTAGGAAAGTAGTGTAGACAGTCATTCTTAAAGTTGAAATGGAAAAGGAAGTTTTTCCCCAAAGTTGTGTGAAGTGTTTGTGTTGGGTAAGAGAAGAAGCTGGGATTTGAACTTTGGGAAGGATTATTCCCACACCTGATAAAATCTGAGGTTGATTGAAGTGCATTAATTTCACACTGTGGTCTAAAAACCTTATGTAAAGAAGTCTAATGATGAAACAGTTTCTGTATTTATTTAAAAAATATGATGTTCAAATTACGTTGAGAAACATGCATGCAGGATGCTGAAGTTGCTTTGTAATGACTTTTACCATTAAAGGATTGAAAGTGTTAATGATTCTAAACTAGTATCTGTTCTGTTTCCTAGAATTGTGGAGGCAACATGAACCCAGGAGTGAAGATGTCATATTCTGCAAGGACATTTGAGTCATGGGATTAAAACTACTCTAGTACCAAACTAAATTCTATTCTGTTGTGCTTTAAGTGAACTGTTGCACTTAATGCTCCTTACTGTTGACCTTATGAAATGCTTAATGTTTAAAAGAATAGCTCATATCATATGCTAAAGTTTTCAGTAATGTATGTGTAATGTGTTCTGATGAACCCAGTGATGATTATCACTTAATGCAGGGTATCAAAAGCAATTTTCTTAGGAGACACTTCAGGTACTAAGTGTTAAAACTTTGATGCTTGGTAGCTAGTATGCTGCTGTAATGGGAGTTTTGCAAGTGGGAAGTAGTAGATCCCTTGAACTTACTACTTTGTTACCAAAATTTTGCATGGGAAGATGGCTTTTTGATCATTTTGCATTGTGAAGACCTAGTTTGGGAAAGAGCTTTATGAAAGGGCTAATCTAAACTTAATGTTCATTCCTTTTTGTAACAAGTCAGTTATAAAATTTGAATCTAATGCGATGACTTTTGAGATTAAGGATCTGTTAAATATCTTGTAAACAGTTACTTAATAAAAGCTTGAGGAGTGCATATTGATGGTTGCTTCTACATCAGGTATACAAAAAAGCATCTGTCATTGCAGCTTCATGAACTGGTATTATTTTGACATGCATGGAACATGTGCATCTCCATATGGAACTAAAGGTCAGTGGCTATGTCTGCAACTTAGTGGAAAGACATGTTTTTACAGAGCTGTCTTCAGAGAACAATGGAGCCCTGTGTTGCTTCTAGTATGATGTTTTTGCCTTTGACAGACATAAATACTCTTCTGTTACCTCTTGTGCAAAAGTTTCCTTTAGAATAAGCTTGGTGGCTCATGTCCGAAAGAGTTTTGCAGACTTGTAGAAGCTATAGAGGGTAAGCAGCCATTAACAGTTCAAGGAGATTTTCTTAAAGTTGCTTTTTCTTTGAATTTTTTTTTTATTTACCAGTACTGTACGCTACAAAGATGCAGATCATTGTGTCCCAAAGGAAAATGGCAAAGTAATTATAATTTGTAATGTCCTGCACAGCTGCACAAGCTTACAATCTTACCATGTTCTCTGATATTTAGCACACAATGCTGAGCACTGTTTCTTTTACAGTCTCCCATTTAATACAGGGAAATAATACTATTAAGCTCTGCTTACAAGAATGAAGGTTTGATGCCCAAGTTTACGAGAATCAGAACTGACTTGGGCAGTACTATGGAATCCGTTATTGTGGAAAAGTGGGCTGTCGTTCTTATTTTTTGTATGAATACCTTTTCAAAAGTACTTAATACTGTTATTTTTGTAGACTGTAGTTTTACTGCTACGTAATGTGCAAAAAAGGAAAATAAGTCTTAATTGTGTACTTGTAAGTGAGCTGAAGGGATGGTATACCTAGATTGCAACTCATAAGCAGTGGGTGTATTTAAGCTTGAAGTCTATAATTCAGAGTACAATACCCCAGGCAGCATGACTCCTTTTTCTGGCAAGTCTTCTTGAGAATTTTTGCATCCATTCTGAATTTCAGGTAAGAATTTGAGGTTGCTTTTGGTTGCTGGCTACAATGAATGTGAGTGAACTGTAATTTGTGGAGGAAGCTGTACAGCTGATGAAACCTTGCATTTCTGTGAAAAGAAACCAAATGACATCAAGTCATGGGCCACTTGTGACCTAAAATAAACCTATGAAGGGAACCTGGCTTAGCCTTGTTTAAAGGTCCACTTAGGTCACTGGGTATTTTTTTTGCTTTGCCTCCCATCTTAGGCCTTTTGAGTTTGGGGAGGGCAGCAGAGGGAGTTTTGTCACTGTCTAAAAAGCTGTTCTGGCCCTATTTTTCTTAATCACTTGCACTGAAAGCTACATAAGAAAAAAAATGGTGCTGTTCTAGCTTAGAGCTACTGTTATTGTAGTGCTGTGTCACATTTTGCTGCTGGAAACTATAGGTGCTCAAATTGCTCAGCATCTTCCTTTAGAAGCATGAAAAACTAAACATGGTGGAATTTAATCTTCTTTAGAAGAGTTTAAGGTACAACTTGTCATAGCTGACTAAAGGCCATAAGATGTGGTGGGTGGAAGTTAAGGCTGCAGCAATCTCGGGCTTGCATTTTATTTGTAGCTTGGAAAGTAGTGATTAGAATAGCTTTTTAGTACCTATTGGAGTTTATCAAACATAGCATCTCAAACTACTCCTACAAGAATTAAGAGTGTTTGTATACAGGATGTTTATCAGAACACATGGGCTTTCCTTGGATGTTTTGAGAAAAGCGTATTCATCTTTGTGTAATTTGGGATGGATGGGAGGAGGGTTGGTAATCAGTCTGGTTTTCTGAATAAACCTTTATCTAGTTAAAGGTAAAACTGAAAAGTGAGCATGTGTGCACGTGTGCAGTTATCTTTTCAACACACCTGTTTGGTCTGTGATTTACTGTTTCATTACTCTGTTCTTTATAGATATTTTTTGCATCTTGTTTTTCCATGCAGGGACTTGCTTGATTTATTTCCTAATGTTTCTAGGTAAAAAGAGGTTGCACAGAACTTCTGCTTGAACTTGCTGGCAGGCAGTCCTGAAGTATAATATCTCTTTGTTTTGTAAGATAGTGGCATTAAACACTGAACTACATTCTTTTTTTTTCCTGCTTCAGGTAGGGGTAAATGTGCCATAGGGTATCAAATTTATCAAAAATATTAACCAAAATTATTTAAGACAAAAAAGCAATAACTAGCTGACTTTACCAATGTAATAATCGGTAGTGCGTTAAATAGTGCATGCATAACTCTGGAACCTGTGGTAAAGTCTCTCTTGGAACGTTTGGTGGTAGGATGTTTGCAAACATTTGTGTTTGAAGTTGCCTTTTACAACAGTCCATAAATAAACTTAAAACAGTACTGTTCAACACACACTGTATTATTCTGGCCAAGGCAGACTTTTTTGCATTTCCTTGACGTGGAAATATGTATTTCTTGCCTGTGCATTCTACAACTTCAGTCTGTTTTTCTGCATGTTCAGAACTGCTCCTTTCCTAAGGGAATAAAACTGGCCATTTCTTAAAATAGTTTGTGAAGATGGTAGGAATTGCCACAAGGAAATGTTTTCATATTCACTTTTCCCCTGCTACATTATAACCCCTTCCAAGCCCAACAAAAAAACAACCAGCAAAACCTGTCCCTAGATTGTTAATGAAATCATTTTAAGAGGAAAGTAAGTCAGATTTACTGCTGCTTATGAGAGGGTGAGAAATTGAAGAACTAAGTCTGATGTCAGGTAATTTTGTCTGATGGAAGTATAGAATGCCCATTGAAAAGGGAGAGAGGGATAATTAGGATTAAGGAAAATGGAAAACTTCAAGAATAATATTTGCAGAAAACTACAGTTCCTTCTTGAATATTCAGTTTTGTTTTAAGCCTATTGTGACCCTTTAAATACATGTTTAATTTGCAGGAAAATATTTCAGTCTTAGCTGGAGTAAAACAGTGACAAACAAGGGAAGTTGGGGTGGGGAATGAACTGCACTGTCAGCTGCCTCTCTGTTATCCTGCACTCAGGTAATTTTGTATTTATATGGAGAAGGTGTTGAAAGTCTTACTGGGAAATACTGTGTTAATACCTTCTTCACTCAAGAGTCCCACTGTCCTCCAGGTGGCAGTCAGGATGAGCGTTCTGAAAAGGTTTCATTGAACTGATTGAAACCTGAGAACAGCATACCTATAATTCCTTTTAGATGTTTCTACTGCCTACAGTGCTGCTAACCTCAGGTCCTTGAATGCTTTTTCCTATCTTTACGTCCATGTTTATGTAAAAAATGCTGTTTGTATTGGAATGTAGTTCAGGATTAAGGTTGGGGTTCTGGACAAGCTAGTGTTGCAAAATGCCATCAAGCCGCCTTTCCTTCAACAATACTTTGAATGCTGCTGCTTCTTATTTCTGTCACATCGCAATAGTAACACATTTAATGTAGTGCCTGAACGTTTTTCCTCATGAGTTAAGTTTCTCATCAGAGCCTGAGAGGACTGCAGTCATGAGGGTGAAAAGGAAAGAAAGTCTGTAGAGGTGACGTGTGACAACTGTGTTTTGACTCTGGATCCTGGTCAGAACAGCAGTTCTAGGAGTGGCAGAGAATAAGTAAAGTTAAGGGTTTCTTTGTGTAGCTGAAAAATGAAGGAGAAATAAGCAGAGAACCTTGCACAAGGGATAGCTTTGATAAACAGACTTTTTCTGAAACAAGCTTTGCCTCCATAACTAGCAGAAATACCAGTCCCTGTAGATGTTATCTCTCTTTTTTTTTTTTAAAAAAAGGCATTTGGAGCTGCTAGACAGCTGGGAGTGGGGAGGTTGGATATTCTGTGAACCAGTCTGTGAGTTCCTAGAATGGAAATGTGCTGCGACAGATGTCTGCTCTGATCCTGTAAACCCAATAAGGAGGGTATGTATGGCTGTTTTTTTCATTACTGGTCAGTCTGTGATCATTGATGTGAATATGCAGTTTTCTGAACATGTGGTGGAATTCATCTGGCACTTGATATTTTATTGTTTGTTTCTGGGATGCCTGAAATGATTCTTAAAATTGTTTGATACATTTGAATATACATAAAAAACAAGTAATGGTACAAAACATGATCATCCCAGGATCATCCTAGTGCATCTTGTTGCATTGCTACAGTAGGAACACATGAGTTTAATATCCTGTATTTTCTGGGACTCACACCAAATGATAAAATTGTGTGGGTTTGGGGTCCACATCAGCTATGTTTGAGTCCTGTACTGATAAAAAGTCTTGATTTTTCTCTTTACAGTTACCTAGGCTGTACTGTGATACAGCACTGGGATATAAACCTCATCGGCGTACAGCTGTGGTTGCAGACAGTACCATCCTTGCGTTACATGAATATTACTTACAGGGTTGTGACAGAAACTACATTCCCCTGAGTATTTGATAATCTGGATACAGATGTATGAACGCAGTCAGTTAGGTATGGTATCTTAAAAGTAAATGGGCACAATCTCTTTGGAGATAATGATCATGATTCAAAATACTCTGAGACAATTAAGTTCTTACACATAAAAGTTACTGGTGTATTAGTACAGAGAAAGGCTAAGAAATTGCACAAAGGACTGAATATTATTCTTGAGTAAAAATGAAAGTGAAGTGAAAAATGCTTTAATAAGTTTCAGGCTTATAGCAGTTGGGCAAGATGACCTCCAGAGTTCCCTTCCAACATGAACCATTCTGTGATTCTGATTCTGTGAGAACAAATCAACCAGCAGACAAAAACTCAAAGTTGAAAAGAAGCTGGGAGTTCTGGTACATCACAGAATGACTGAACTGGTAGTTTTAAGCAGCTAGGAAAAAAATACTATAGGATGCATCAGGATCAGGAGGAGGTGAGGGAGCACTTGCTTCTCAGGCTGGCAGGTAATAAATATCATGCTGGGGGGACTAGCACATGCATCCGGGAACAGGGCTGCCATCCAGAGCGACCTGGACAGGCTGTAGGAATAGGTCTTGTGCAGTGCAGCTTGGACAAATGCTGAGCTCTGATAGCATTTAAAATGATGCCTTAGAGAGGCTGAGTGCCTTTCTTACTGGGATCATAATGGACCAGCACCACCTGGTGCAGAACACCATCCTTGGTAGTTTTCTAGACCAGGCTGGGTAGAGCCCTGAGCTACATGCTTCAGTTTCCTTACTGATGGTTTGAGCAAGAGGTTGGACTGGGGACCTCCTGTGATCTCTGCTATTTCAGGTAGCAACAGGAGTGAAGAAGGCTGAAGAAAGTCTCTTCTGAATTCAGGGTGTGATTGTAGTCATCAGTCTTCAAGATGAATTCAAGTAATAGTGCATCCAGCAAACAATTTCTAGCATAGTGTTGTTGTTTAACCCCAGCCAGCAACTAAGCACCATGCAGCCACTCACTTGGTCCCCAATGCCCCCCCTGCAGTGGTATGGGGGAGAGAATTCGAAAAAAAAGTAAAACTTGTGGGTTGAGATAAAAACAGTTTAATAGAACAGAAAGGAAGAAACTAATAATGATAGTAATAACAATACTAAAATGACAATAACAATAAAAGGATTGGAATATACAAAACAAATAATGCACAATGCAATTGCTCACCACCCACTGAATGATCCCCAGTTAGTTCCTGAGCAGCGATCTGCCCGCCCCCCAACTCCCCCCAGTTTACATACTGGGCATGATGTCACATGGTATGGAATATTGCTTTGGCCGCTTTGGGTCAGCTGTCCTGGCTGTGTCCCCTCCCAACTCCTTGTGCCCCTCCAGCCTTCTTGCTGGCTGGGCATGAGAGGCTGAAAAATCCCTGACTTAGTCTAAACACTACTTGGCAACAACTGAAAACATCAGTGTTGTAAACACTATTCTCATACTAAATCCAAAATACAACACTATACCAGCTACTAGGAAGAAAATTAACTCTATCCCAGCCAAAACCAGGACAGGCAGTCAGAGAAACAGAGCAGATGACAGCAGTCCAGAGAAGTGTAGTTGGGAATTTTTTTCCAAGTTAGTGAGATTTGATTTTTATGGGTCATCTATAAAACATTCACAACAAGTGTTCTGGTTTTGTTGCTAATGGGATGCCAGTTTGAGTACAAATGATGTCCAATTCTTGTCACTAAAGGAAAATGTAAATTAGTGGTTTACAGCCTTTGATCTGGAGCTACTCATGGGCTATGGGCTAGTTCTAAGGGATCTGTAGGTAGCAGCTGAGATAAGGAGGCATTCTGACAGTATGTTTAAATTTGATTAAATGCTGCACTTCCACTGAAAGTTAGGTGTAGGAATTGAGGGATTGTAAATGAGTTCAGACCAACAGAAAGATGGAACAGTGTATCTTCAAAACTATTTAATACCAGATTGATTTAAGTCCTTCACAATGTTTTGGTAGGTAGGAAAGCAAACTATAGTGAAGACTTCATACCCTGTTCTGAAAATGTCTTTTCCATCATTGGTAATATTTGTTGGAATTTGCGTTCTCCTGCACATTAGCTTAAAACATAACAGAGAATGGGCCCGTCTCTCCTTAGCGATATCACTCGGGGCAGGGAGTAGAAAGCGATATCGCTGGACATTGTCAGTGTGTTAGCTGGCTTTATACAAAACCTACATTCTGCTTTAAGACAAACTGTAAACCTTTAATGCTGGGTTGTAATAAGTGCATTTTTTCTGTGTTAGCCAGTTCAGTAATTTGAGCCTGCTGTTTAGCAGCTCCAGGGAATTCCCTGGTGACACAAAAAGGGGATATTGTGGCATCTGTCCCAGTTCTGTTCTCAATAACACCATATATGGATGGGTCTTGGTCAGATGTGGGTGTCAGTACATGGTCCTGCACGTTAGGAATTGTTGAAGATGCAGATACTGTTTAGTTCTGTCATTGCAGCTTTTACTTTCTCTGACTATTATTGTGTGTGTTTAGTTTGTCTTTGGCAATGACATTTCTTATAAGCCCTCTGTTATTTGAGATTTTTGTGCTATGATTGTGTCCATCTCTTAACTGCAGTAGCCAATAAGCAACAGTAGAAGAAATCGTATGCCTATGGAATGTGGACCAAGGATGTGGGAGTCTTAAATGCGCTCTCTTCAAATTTATCTGATCTTTGTATTTTTTCTAATTAACTTAAGGAAAATGTTGGAATCAAGTGGGACAGTAATTCTAGGCTATAGTCCAGTAGTGCTTGAAATATAAGTACTAAATGTTTTTCATTTTATGCCGTTTATTTTCTTCAAAGTGATTTCGGTACAGTCTTTGACACCTCTGAGTGTAATGAGTTTGGCCTTTATTTCTTTTTATTAAGCAGAAGTGAAAATATTGTGGTGAGGAGGGATACTTAACTACTTTGTAGAAAATTATGTTTGTAGAGAAATTAATGTTTGGTAAACACTACTGAAAGTATCTGTCTTCCCCTTTATGCTTCTAAACAGTTGTAGAAATCTGACTCATCCATTGGAGCCTAATTTCCATATGTAAATGAAGAATAATATTTTCTTTGGAACTCACTGTAAATTTGCCTGTTGCCTGCTCGTATTGTCGGAGAAAACTATGGACAGTGGCTGTAGTTAACTGATTTTAGTGTACTAGGTTGTCATCACTACTGCAGTGTAATACTATGAAGCAGGATTTCCTTGCACTGTTGTCTTTCCCGTCCTTTTTTAACTGAGTCAGCTAAAATAGGTTTCAATATCTAGTCCTTACTAAATAGCTCTGAACTTTAAAGATTGCTGTGTTTTGCTGTTTCTCCACTATTCAAAGTGAAATATGGACATAGTCACAGGAGGTGGGATGGTTGCTTACAAAGATTTTTTTTTCATGGAAAGAAGAAGGAGGTTTGAACTGAAAGAAGTTGACTTGATTTTGGCCTTTTGGTGCACTTCCCTTTTATCACTAGTAGCAGGGAAAGGAAAACAGGCAGATGACTTGCCAATAATTCTTTGTCTTGATAAACTCAAAAAATCCAAACAATCAACTTCCCCCTCCATACTCCCCTACTGCAAAATGCTGTTTTTCTCCTTTTAAGACCATTATCATATATCAGTTTAAACTGTGAAACTACCCCTGCAGCTCTATTCCATGGGCTTCTCAGTCTAAACATGCCAGTCGTATAATAAACTAAATTATATTAAAGGAAAGATGTGTTTTTCCTTTGGAGAGTCTGTATTTTGGGGTCATTTGCAGCATACTCAAATGTACTGTGTAAAAGGTATCGCTCTTCATCGGAATGAATGAATTGCTGAGCATGCACTATAAGCTTTTTTTGTAGCAGTTGGTCTGCTCAAACTTTAAAGATCACTTCTAGGGCTGAACACGCTTGCTTTATTTACATCTACTGTCTAGACCGGTGAATATGTGAACCACTTTACTTTGGGAATTCTTCTTGTGCACAAAGACTGCAAGTACAATATATACAACTTAAGAATAGAAAGAAATAATTTATTGGAAGGTGTAGATAATTGGTAGCATGTTAGTCCTAGCTAAATGTTAATTTACCCTTCATAAGACATCTGATAAGTCATGAGGAGGAACCTGACGTCAGACCAGCAACAAAAATGCCCAGTCTTGCCAACTAAAGACTTGTTGTCCTGACTCCTTGGGAGGTAAAATTATGGGTATCCAGATAGGGAGGGAGGAGCTCAAATCATTCAGTGAGTCCTTTATGAGAATTTCAGAGACTTGGAAATAAGTAATTTGTATCAGAGATGTTTCCTAAACTGTTCGTCCTATTCCAGAAATGTGGTGACTTAGCAAGTACCTGCACAGTCTCAAATTCAGGTTGGTCATGCTTGCTTCTGTAACTGCATCTCTAAGCTAGGGATGTTGGTTTATTTTTATAAAGAGCAGTTGTACTTCCATATCGTATTTTTCAGTCACCAAATTTACTGCAGATTTGCAGAGTTAGAGATTCATTAGTGAAGTGGTTTACCTCTTAATGTTTCCCGCTCTGAAGAGTTTCACAAAGCACTTCAGAAATGCCAGCGTACTTCAGAAGAGAGCCTGTTCATAGCTGCTGCAGTGGCTGGTCCCAAGCTACCCAGCTGGAGACTGACAGTCTACAGGCCCTCTGGTTGTTCTAGGTAGAACCTCAGTGAACTAAAATGTCATCACCAGCAAATGAAGTTCATGGCGCTTGCAGTCAGCTGTTAATGACAACAGATGCTAAATTGAGCATGTGTTGGGCTGCCAAGCAAAATGGCAGTGCCTTGTTGCTGCCCTGGCTGAGATGCCAGAACTCTTGCTGAAGTTCTTGGTGGGCTGCTGCTTCATTGTACCAGCCTATCCTTAGCTTTCTTTCTGGGTGCTGGCCCTTTAGTACAAGGGGATCATACCTGAACCTCCCATGAGTTTTTCTGTACAGACAAGGTGGTTTCAGGATTGGCAGCAAAGCTTCATGTCTGAAGTGCCCTCACTTTTTCAGCATATGTCATCCAGTTGATTTGAGGGGCAGCAGAAAGTAGAATATATATGAAAGTGGTGTGTTGGCCCAGACTAACAGCTGCACTCCTGCCCAGCTGCATGCTTAACTCCCTGCTGCTGCAGCTCAGTGGGTGAGAATAAGGAGGAGCAGGAACAAGGAAGCTCATCAAGGTAAAATATGGTTTGCTTACCAATTACCATTGCAGGCAAAATGGACTTGACTTGGGGAAAATCAACTTTATAGCCAATTAATACATATATATCTTTAATTACTGATTCAGATATTGGAAAGCAAAAAGACAAACATTAAAACAGAGGGAAAACACTCCTTGTCCCCCTTTTCCAAGCTCAACTTTACTCCAGGGACTTCTCCCTCTCTTGTTATCACTGCAGGTTACACTCACTCCCTTTAGAGTGGCAACAAGGGGTGTGGGGAGGACAACGGAGGGGGGAGTTGTGGTCAGTATGTAGGGGTCTCACTCTGCTCCTTCCTTCTCCCACCTTTCCCTTGCTGTGGCCCAGGTCGTCTGTGTGCTGCAGGAAACACCTGCTGTGCCATGGAGCTCCTCCTCTGGCTATGGTGTTCCCTGTGCTGCTTCTTGCTCCTTTTTGTTCCCTCTTCCTCTGCCTGTCTGGTGTTTTTGCCCTTTCTTAAACATATTTTCCTTGAGACATTGCCAGGTAAGCTGAGGGGCTCAGCTGTGCCCTGTGGTGGGCCTCTGGGGCTGGCTGGCACAGGCTGTGTCTGGCACGGGGCAGCCCATGCCTCTCCTCACCCCTGCAGCCCATGGATACCCAAATCCTGCTGCTGCAGAGTACACCCATCCCGGGATAGCGTATGGTGTGGCAGGAGCTGCATAGTTCTAAGGTAGGAAAGCTGAGAAGTAATGGCCCCGCTGTCTTTTGAAGGTCAGCTCAGCAATGAGCTTTGCTTAGCAGAGATTCAAGAGTCTGCAAATCTGATAATTAACATAATTTGCCTTTGAAGGGGATAGTTTGGCTCTTGGAAGTTTTGTATCTATCGCCTGTGTGGTGGTGTGCTTCCTACCCTTTAATTTGGAGAAGTGCAGTGCTGTTGGGCATATTGCCTTTGAAAGATGCTGGCTCCAGAAATAACGTGAATCTTTTCAAAGCCGAATGTGGTGTGTGTCGGAAGAGAGGAATATCTGTACAATAAGCCGTTCTCAGCTACGTAGCCTTTTTGGGTTTTTTGGTCTTCGTTAAAACGTACATTTGTGAGAAACTAGTTTTCAACACAGGTGGTTGTTACTATACTGTGACTCTCCCTGTGTAGTGGCTCTGTCAGGCGTAACTCATGCTGGTTGTGGTCGTCATCAGGAGCCTCTGCTCACTGTGGTCTTTGCAGGGAAAATTAGAGGAAGCGGCATCTTGTAGTCCTGCTATTAAAGCCATGTGGGATTTTCAGTAATTCCCTTAGTCTGTTTGTACAAATGGGTTTAATTATGTTTCTCTGCCTTTGTAATTGTAGTAAAAGGTTTGGGAAGTTTGAATTACCATAGGCTGAAAACATTTTAAAAATTTCTGTAGTAGACCTCCAAAGGCAGCACTCTGGGGATAAAGTGTCGCTTCTTTGCCAAGCATTTTAACAGATTGCAGTTACAGCTGATGTTACGGTGTTGCAATACTGTGGAGGAAGATGTGACGGGAAGGAAGTATTGCATAGTTCTCTATTCTGAAATGGATAACGGCTTTGTGGCCTTCTTAGGAAAACACCTGATTCTTTTCTTGAGGAATAAATCCCGTCTAGAACAGAGATTAGGAAGATTCACAAATAATTACACTTAGCCGTTAAAACCTTTCTGCGTATATTAAATGGGGGCAGTTGCTCACTGTGCAGCATAGCAGTGGCACATTTCTTAGCCCTTTTTTTAGGTTTGGACAGTTTGTAGGTTTACGTCTAAAACTGTCAGATGAAAGTGACAGTTGTTGCACGTTATTGTTGCTTATTCAGTGATAAGGTAGTCATAAGCTTGCCTGATGTATTGCATTGAAATGAAGGTTGTAGTCATAAATCAGTAATTTAAGAGCGTGGTTTTGAGGGTGCTGCTGTCATGGGATTTTTATGTTATCCTAAAATGAAATTTAAGAAGGACATAGGTTTTTTTTTACCCCTTAAATGCAGCCTTGCATGGAGGTTGATGCTAGTAGATTTCTGATGACAAGTTATTTACTGAAAAACAGTTGTGTATACTCAGAAATTGATAACAGAACCTGACTATTTTCACTGGATTTTACCCCTGCACAAGCTAAATCAGTAGGGAATAAAAGGACCCTCATGGCTTTTATTTGTGTGTATTTCTACAATGGCTTACGTGAATGAAAGTCAGTACCCAGCTCCTCCTCTTTGCATTTAGGGGAATGAAGTGGTTCAGGTCATTGGCCCAGGAAAAAAACAACCTAACAAGTGATGGTAGGACCAAGTTAGTTTATACAGGGTCTTGTGAGCACAAGTACTGGCAAAAGAGACAAGTCAGGAATGTCGATGAGGTAAAGGAGGGACTGGGGCAATGCCAGCTTTTACTGGCTTGCATTGCTGTGGGATCGTACCTTTTATAAACTGATAATGCATCTTCATATGCAGAAGGAAGTTTTATCCTGCTACTGACAGGAAAAAAAAAAACCCCTCTTACAATGACAGTTTCTATTATATTAGTATAGCTACACACCTACGTGTATTTGGTGATCTTGTAAAGCAGTCAGAATGTGGCGCAGTTTGCAGTGTAACTTTAAAACCATGCTACTCATGTCCTATGATGTTAACCTGCCAGATCTGAAGTCAGAGCAATTTTAATGTTACTGTGCAAGGAAGCTGTAGGTTCTGAAGCAGTTAGAATTTCCAAATGTGAATATGAACTATTAATTTTATTTGCTGTTGTATGTATCAGGAAAGCCTTTTTTCAAAGATGTGCTGCTGTCCTTTCAGTAGCTAGAAATGTGTCGTGGTTTAACCCCAGCCAGCAACTAAGCACCACGCAGCTGCTCACTCACTCCGCACCCCCCCAGTGGGATGGGGGGGAAAATCAGAAAAAGAAGCAAAACCAATGGGTTGAGATAAAAACATAGCACCATACCAGCTACTAGGAAGCCAGTTAACTCTATCCCAGCTGAAACTAGGACAAAAAGTAAAATAAGCTAGAAGGAAGTAAGCTAGAAATTTAAGAACTATGTTTCTATAAAAATAATTAAAATAGTTAAATAAAAATAAAATATGAAGTTATAAATTGCTTTTATGTTAATCCTTTTTTTTTTTTTTAGCTACAAAACCTGTCCACAAAAAACACGGCATGTTTGAACTTCTGTAAAAATAAATTTGAACCTCAATCAGGTGATCTTTTGCAGGCTATATTGACATTAGCATTAAAGTTGACTTGAGAATATAAACAAAAAAACTCAATGTAAGAGTCTTTCATTTAGAAGCCAAAGATGCAATGTTTTTCTGCTTCCTTTTGCAATTACACTATGATTACAAGTTTATAGGAAAATAAAGTTAGGCTTTGGTATTTGAATTAGTCAATACTTTGCATCACATGTGGGGAAAGTGCCTGGTGTTCAAGAGGATGGCTGATCAAGATCTGACTGAAGCCTTTGTAGCAGGATAGGAAAAGAAGTATTGCTATAAGGATTGGGGATAGTGTGTGGCTTGGAGAGCCATAGGCAGAGTGGGAATAGATGGAAAGGGTGGAGTTAGAGGAGAGTTAGGTTTGATCTTGTTTTGGCTAGGCATTTGTGAGGCAAGGTAGTAAATTTATCAGAGTATCTCAGGCAATGCTACCTTCTCAACGTATGTCACTGCCATGTGCATCTTAACTTCTTCCTTGCCAACAGCAAAGAGCAACAGCTTTTCAGGATGCTGGTGAAATGGTTAATGTGAACATGGCCAGTTTGCTTTTCCTGGTTGTTACTATTTTGCCCATTCATACAGATCTGCCGGATTCACTCATTTCTGCCTTCAGTTCACCGATGATTAGGCTGGCAAGGATGTTTTTAGCTTAGAACTCCTTTTGGTATATAACTTTCAAATTATTTAAAATGATCGGAAGTGGCTGAACAAGTGAGATGTAAGTATAAGTGCCTTGCTTTTTTTTTTTTTGTCCTTGAATGAGAATCTGACCAAGTAGTCCCTGAAATTTTGAAATGTTTGGTTCTTTTCTTGTGGAACTCTGGCACTTGAGTATCTTTGATTTTACAAGTTTTGCATCCCAGTTGGATGGATGTCCTGGTTTCAGCTGGGATAGAGTTAATTGTCTTCCTAGTAGCTGGTACAGTGCTATGTTTTGAGTTCAGTATGTGAAGAATGTTGATAACACTGATGTTTTCAGTTGTTGCTCAGTAGTGTTTAGACTATAGTCAAGGATTTTTCAGCTTCTCATGCCCAGCCAGGGCACCTGACCCAAACTGGCCAACAGTGTATTCCATACCATGGGACGTCCCATCTAGTTTAGGCACTGGGAAGTGGGGGGGGGGGCAGGGATTCGCCACTTGGGGACTGGCTGGGTGTCGGTCGGCGGGTGGTAATTGCCCTGCGCATCATTTGTACATTCCAATCCTTTTATTACTACTGTTGGCATTTTATTAGTGTTATCATTCTCATTATTAGTTTCTTCTTTTCTGTTCTATTAAACCATTCTTATCTCAACCCAGGAGTTTTACTTATTTTCCTGATTTTTCTCCCCCATCCCACTGGATTGGGGGGGAGTGAGTGAGCGGCTGCGTGGTGCTTAATTGCTGGCTGGGGTTAAACCAGGACAATGGATCAAAAGAAGATGCACATGTGGCTCAAAATGTGGCAGAGTTTTTAAGTGCTCCTTGAAATTACAGTTCCAAATGCTTGAGGGTTTCCTCTGTGGGGATGATTTTTAGAAAATATTACTGTCTCATGTTTTCAGTAGTTGTTGGGGGGAGTGGGGGGTGTCCCTCCACTTTTCTTAAGATATCACTAGGTCTTCAACTATTTAATGGTTAAAACCAACTTTGTCACTTCTTGAAGTAAAATTCTGAACATATTTTCCATCAAACCTGCTTTCATCAAGACTACATGATTAAATGCTGCAAAGTCAATTTGCAGACTGGTCAGTGAAAACACATGTTATTTTCCCACTTAACTACACAACTCTCTGTTCTGTGCCAAAGTGTTAATTTATACAGACTCACTATAATTATACAGTGATTAGTAACTTTACAGGGTGTGGTCATACATAATACAGAAGATAAATGCTTTCCAGAACTGAGCTACTGTAAGGTAACAAATTAATGTGCAATGGTCAGATTTTTAGCAGTAGTTTTGCAGTGTCTGGTCTCATCCTGACAACAAGGACAGCACAAATGCCTCTGTTCAAGGAGGAGTAGCATCTGGGATCAAATAGTCCCTAGAGCAGCCATCCCTGAATCACCAGTGAAAAGAACACTGGTAGAGAGGAGTGGGCAATGACAGCAGTGAGTCTTCCTTTTGAAGACACTTTCTTCCCCTATGTTTCAGGAATAGCAGCTTCACTTTTCCTTCCACCCTCAGGACAGAAGAGTTTATCCTTTCAGAGCATTCATGTGCAAATGGGATAAAAGCATCTGCAGGTGTGGATACGAAAACACATTTCTGGCATGGTTTCTGTTATACTCTAAAGGTTTCCTGTCTTCTGTGGCAAATTACTTTTGATAAATTGCATCACTTCTTTTTGTAAGATGTTTTTCCCTTTACTATTAAACCATTACAAGTGGCGGTAGCTGGAACAGTTACTGCCACTTTCATTAAGTGCTCTCTGCATCCTGGAATCTTCTAAGTGCTACAGCCCAGTCCACACCAAAACATTGAAGACTATGGGAGCTTTAATTTAAGCATGTAAGAAGTCCTGAGGCAGTCAGAAGTATGACTCAAGGTTTTTAAAAGTTAAGCACTTGATTAAGTGTTTTCTTAGGTCTGGTGGAACTTTTCATCACTCTGAAAGATTGAGCAGCCATCTTTCAGTAAGTCAAGGTATTAATCTGTCAGCACAGGCAACTATTGGATCAAGTCCAGAACACAGGTCCAAATGGTTTAAAAAAAAATAATAGCCTAGTCCTGCCCTTTCATGTTCAGTAAAGGAAAAAAAACCAAAAACAAACTGGTTTGTCAGGGAGAGTTTAGGTTACAGTTTGGGTCTGTTTCTGTTGAATCACATTTCTGCTTTATGTGTTACCTAGTAGTAAAATAAACGGAAGTTTTCAAAATATTGGTATACATACTAATCTGTTACAATACTTCTAATAGCAGAGGGAATTTAGAGACATCAGAGCAGTTCACAGTGCAGCCTTATACTGGGGCCATGGGTGATGGGGAGATAGCAACATCATTCAAAAAATAAAAAGGGAATCAACAGGCTACCTGGCTCAATCTGATGATTCACTGAAGAGGGTGAAGGCTAATGAGTGCCCTGCAAGTTGGAGTGGGTGCTGAGCTTGTGTGTTCAAATGGCTGCTGTGAGGGAAAGAGGCGTGCAAAAACAATAGCTGGACAAGTTGCGGCAGTAGGAAGGAGTCAGTGAAGCTGGGCATCAGCCCACCAACAGCTTGGCCTGAGACGTAGGGCTTGTGCTCGGGGGATTTTGCTCTTGGCCAGCTGGCTCATTCACAGACTGGGATCAGCAGGGAGACATGGGATTAGGTAGTTGTAGCAGGCCAAAAAAAAGCTTAAATTGTGAATCTGACAGGTAATTGCCACAAGTAATTGTGGTGCATGTGCAGGGTGAGGGTCTGAAGCTGAACTTTTGAACTCTTGAGTACAAAGTTAGCTACAGCTGTGTGGGCTGCTTGTGATGCCTTGCAACAGCCAGACTAAACAAAATGGGCATTTCCTGAATCTTCCCATCGCTGAACAGGCATGAGCCGGTGAACAGGTGGTGCTTCATGCTTTTGAATATAGACCTATCACATGGGAAAGCCAGGGGCTTAGGGAGGGGAAAGAGATCTTGGAAGCGGGGAGAGATCCTAGAGGTGGGAGACATACATGGAGACAAGCACTGGGGCACCCCGGGACCTTGGCTGGTAACAGCGAGCAGCTGTGGAGCAGGGAGCCAGCACAACCTTCCCAGGCCAGCAGCCGTCTCCCCGATGGGACGGCCTGGTAGGCCTGAGCCAGTGGGCAAGGTAACTGATCAAGGTGACAGCTCAAGCGTCACTGGTTTTAAAATAAACCTCTGTATCCAGATCTACAGCTCGTCTTGCCTCTGATGCTCATGTGGGATAAGCACATTTACTGTCTGTTACGAATCTCTTCCTGAATTGGGACTGAGACCTCTGGACGGCATGTGTATTGATCTAGATATTAAATGCAGTATCTGTTCTTGGAGAATGTCTGCTCAGAAAGGACCGTCAGTGCTTACTGAGAGGCACGTTACTGAGGACTTTGGACTTCCACTGACTAACTTCACAGCATCTCTCTTAATTGCAGTACTCCTTCTAATTCTCATTCCTTTTCTTCCTCTTCATGTTGCTGGTAGAAGAAAACTGCAGCCAAGCCATTAACTGGAATACATTTGTTAGCTTTAAAAGGGGCGGCAACTTCAGCTGTTTCTCTGGCCGTGCCGATGCCCTCACTGATGCATGAGGTGCGTCTGTGTGAGCGCTCCTCGGCGGCGGCTGTTAACCCCATCCGCTCGCTTCTCTGTGCATGTTTCGGCAATTTTAAAGGCGTCGCCGAGCTGACTCGCCGGCGTCAAAATGCTGCTGTCTCCATGGCTCCACGGCCGGCTGCTCCGCGCTCCTTGAAGGTACGGCGGGACGCGAGAAGCTGCCCCCGCGGCGGGCTGTCCCTTCGCGGGGGACGGCACCCGCCG
>NW_010973158.1:5583093-5624340 GCF_000737465.1 Haliaeetus leucocephalus | reverse complement strand
CCCCCCTGGGCGGTAGACCAGCGGCATCGCCGTCGCCGGGCAGCCTTTCCCGCGGGCGGCCGGGCTCAGCGCCGGTGCGGAGGCAGCTGGAGCCGGGCGGAGTCTGACGGCGCTCCCCGCGAGTCCCGGGCGCCGGGGCGGTGGTGTGGGTCTCTCGGAACTGCAGGAAAAAGCGTTGCTTGCGCTGAGGCCGGTAACTTCCTATTTCGTTACCTCCCATCGCAGTCGCGGCGAGGCAGAGGTCACTGTTAGGCGAAACGGCCGTTCAGCAGCTCCGGTAAGCGAAAAGCTTTTTGGTTTTGGGGTTTGTTTGTTTTTTTTTTTTTTTCTCTTAGCAGGGGTCTCTCTTCTCGTTTTTGTTAACGTGGAGCGTGGGAAAGTGTGAAATTCTTCCCCGAGCGTTACTGGGGTGGATCTTCACCGGCGGTGAAGCGTGCTTGCATTCCCATCCCTCCAGATGTTCTTCCTAGGCTCCAGGCAGTGCATGCTTCTATGTCTCTCCGGGCCAAGCAGCTCCTTTCGGTTTCTTTCTTTCAAGTCCATGAGACAGTAAGAATTGAAACTTCCTATTTAGCTGATTGCCTTTGTCTCTTTTTGGGAAGAGTATGATACAGATGCTTGGCTGTGGTTTTCTTTGTACAATGACAAGAGTTAGTTCTCAAAACGTTTGCAGTATATGGAGTCCTCAAAGGCAGTAAAAGTGCTTTCCTAGCTGCTGGCTGCTTAAATTGTTTGTATTTGCTCAAATTTTTTCAAAGTGGCCTGTCAGGTTTAAATATATTGGCCCCATGCTGCTTCTGCGCTTGCACAGTTTCTGCCTCCTGGGAAAAAATAGTTCTGTATTGTGTTTGTGCACACGTGCATCATGAGTATCACCTACGCGCACTCATGCTTAAATTGGGGAAGCTGCACTGAACTTCTCATCTGTAATGGACTGTGTGTTGCCTTTTGAAGATGATTGTCTAAAATAGTTGAAGTCTAACTAGCCTTTATCTGTGAATTAAGACACCGGGCAAGAGAATGTTTTTGTGCTTGAAGAAAACTTCACGTATTGGGCAAAAGAAGGAATGGTCAGTTCAGATTTTTCTGTGGGATAGAGGCTAATCAGTAACAAAACAGGTCTCAAGGGGTAAAAGGGAAAAATGCTTTAGGTTTATATCAGAGAGGTTGCAGTATTGAATGTTAAAGGTCTTGACTTTTCTGTAATAATCATGTAAGTCTGGTATTTTTTTGCATTATTTGGTGCTTGTAAGGAACACTTTCAATTAAAAAACGCTGTACTGGGAGATCTCAAAATGTAGCTGGTTTTAGTAGGTTCCATGGAGCCTGGTTTCACGCCACCGTGCCATGTTTCAGCTAGCAGTTTTAACTATATAAAATTTTAACAATGTAAAAATATTGTTAGTAAAGTTTACAGTAGGGGTAGTAAACAAAAGAAAAACAGGATATTTAATCTTTATGAGATGATCTGAATTAACAGGGTGATACAGCAATTGTCTATGCAGGTCAACAGCAAGTTAAATACATTTGGTATCAAACAATACAGAGGATGCTCAACAGGACAAAAACTCTTGGAAAGTAGTAACATAAAGACCATTTTAGATAACTGTGTCCTCTGTTGGGGGAAAGAAAGGGCTAACATTCTGCTTAGATGTACAGTAATAGGAATAGCAGGTAAGTGGCTGGTAGTGATCTTATGTTCCTGTAACAAGGTACATGAGGTATTTAGCACCCAGCAGTGAAAGGTGGTAAGGAGTAGGTGAAGGTTAGCTGTACAGAGGCTTCCCTGTCATGTTATACTTTCACTGCATTAATGCCATGGAGGCTGTAGCTCACTTCAGTAAATCTAGCTCTCACTATTTAGATATTGTGTCTGCACTTCAGGAGGCGTGTGAAATACTAGGGAACCTTCAAAAGAGAATGTAAAAAGGTAACAACCAAAGGAAATGGAGAACAAACCTTTTTTGGAGGACTTAATGTATGCTCTATGTTTATATAAGGTTGCGATGAATATGGAGAAAGGATATTTGATAGTGGAGTGTAAGCAAGCTTCTTAATCACTGTGAAAAAACATACGAGATGAAATGCTGTGTAGGTATTGTCTATAGTCCAAAATAACTCCTAAAAACAAGAATAAGTGATGCAATAGTCATATAAGTGCAAAACTCACTGTCAGCTGAGCTTGTAATGAGCCTGAGTTTCTAATGTTTTCTAGAATATATGACTAAGTCTTTTTCAGAATGCTATATGATGCATACAGGTAAGCTGCAGGATCACAGTCATCTTTTCTGAGTGCTAAAGTAAGCAAGTGAGGGTTTGCACTCATTTTGTTCTCATTTCTTCTTGCGTCTGTGAGAGCACAGGATTACCTGCATTGTTCTCTGCATTCTTGTAAAACTTGAAGCACTGCAGTAGGACAGGGATTATAGTTACATACTGGGTTTGGGGCTGTAGCTGATTCTCTGAACAGTCCGGGGAGGTTTTTATTTGCTTTCTTGTGAAACACAGTTTGCTAACGTTATTCAAGTTGACGTGTGTTTTACTCTGGAATTGGTCTTGGTTTAAGAGGCAAGACTGGACAAGGTGGGCTAATGCTCTGAAGAAGTACAGAAAATCTTCCTTCTGATTTTCTGACAGGTGTGTGTGCTGTACAAACTTCAGGTTAAAACCACCCAAATCTGGCAACTGGAAGAGATTTGGATCTGGCCACCCTCTCTTGATGAGAGTTCTGTGTTTCTTTAAAGCTCAATGCATGGATTTTCCTGCCCTGCCCATCCGTTTTTCTCACCTAGTTGCTTATCATGGCAGCGGCATCTTGTTCTCCACCTTTGTTTGAGTGACTGTGCTCAAGGAAGGGGCACGAAGGCAACCATCCTATCTAATAATGTCTTCCTAACTGAAAACATCTGACACAAAATCATCTCTCAAAGTAGACCCTTGTATCCAAAACAGAATTTGTAGTCCCTCCAACACTGAGCCGAAGAAGAAAGCTCCAAGACCAGACCTGTACATGAAGCCTGTTTAAGCCCTAGCTTGTCTGTTTTTTCATTCTCAGTGAAAAAAAGAACAAGGAATGATAATGCTGCTATGAGAGCTGCAGTTCTCTCTGGTAGTATCACCAATACTCAGTTCTAGTGGTATTGATGGCCTGGCCTTTCTTTTAATAAGCATTATAAGATCAGATATAACCATGTAGTTAAAATGAAAAATGGGACCAATATGTAAAAATGAAGAAATTAAATCTTGTTTTGTGTTTGTAGCTTTAAGCTTTTTCCCTAAAAAATAAGTTTTTGTGATGGGATATAATATATAAATTAGCAAACAAATATTTGTTTTGCAGCCTTTGTATCTAGCTGAGCATTTTATACCTTAAGATTACTTAGAGGCTAATTTCTTATGCTTGTTCAGAGAATAATACATTATATTTACTAGATATAGATTAATTATTTTTCTGTGTTAGTGTCAAGCTGCATTTAGGTAAAAACTGTATTTAAATTCCAATGTACAGTGGTTTATATTAAAACATATTCAGTATGCTGTTAAATATTATTCTATAATGACAGGGTTTATCAAAGCATGTTTTGAGTGTGTAACTCTAGGCTATACTAAACAACATAACTGTTATCAGCAGTTATTACCTGAACTGACCTTTCCGGGTCACTGGGTCCTTCAGGATTTTAGAACAACAGTATCTTATCCTTTGGTGCCTATTTTTTTGATTTAGAGACTGAAAGAGGAAAACTGCTTTCCTGCTTTTTCAGTTCCCATCTGATTTGCAGCTTTTAAATTAACAAGTCATTGAACTTGGTGAATACAGCCTTTGGTTTTTTTTTTTTTTTTCCCCACTATGGCATTTTTAGAACAAGTTTCTGTGGTCAAAAGTTGGCACAGCATTTCAAGGGACTCTGCTCCATGCTGCTCCTTTGGATGTGTCTATAAGCTTAGTGGTTTCTGTTTTCTCAACAAGTATGTATTGTTTGAATTTATTTAATTTATGTGATTTTAGTAGGTTATGGCAGCATTATGTTGTAAGGTAAGCTGTCATAATTTCAAATTTAAATAGGTTTATTTTTCAAAAGAAAATGCACCTAAGTCCTGTTTAAATCAAATTCTATTTAAATGTTGAAGATCTTATTCTCCCTGGTCTGAGGTTCAGCTGACTATTTTTAGCTGAGTTAAGGACTGTGGGTCATGGAACCAGTGTGCTCAGGATCTTTCACTGCAGTGTCTGGCATTTTTCCCATGGATGAGCTTGTCAGTGCATGATTTATAGGGATTTCGGAAAAGCCATTAGGTGTCCCTTACATTTACTGCTTCCTCCAGTATGTTTACATGTCATTCTTTTCTCTGACCGATGTAGAGAAATCTCTGGTTTCTTCTTCTGATGCTCACTGGTACTTGTCCTTGGTGGAATCCTGACCAATCCTGGAAGCTGATGCTTCTACACCCTGTTATCTAGGAAGGAGTCTGAAGTTCGTATTTGGATCGTTTGCCTGAAGTGTTCTCTTTCCCTCTAGGATTTGTGTAAATGCTGATGGATTTGAATCTTGGAGTTCTGAAAACTGATGGTTATGGCTTTTCCAATTGCATCTGTGTGTAACATCACACTCAGTTGGCCCAGTGGGGCCACGTGCAGCCTCAGGCTTCTGGCATTCAGCATTGGCTGATTTTGTGTAGGGCAAGGCATGTCTCTCTGTATGGTAGCTGGCATGGCAGAGCTGTAGCAATTGCTACTAAAGACTAAATAAAAGACAGCAGTGGCTATTCAGCTTCTTTCTAGTTGTTAGGAGAGTGTCAGACTTAATAGGAAAGGATGCCCTGCCAGGTTCCAGCAAAGATATTAGAAATTATTGAAGATGACTGGGCATGTTTTATACAGGCTAAAGGCATACTGCCTTTCCATTTATATATGTACCAGGTTCTTTATTCACGGTGTAACAGCTGCACTGCATGCGAAGTATGTGTTTGTGTAGTTAAAAATAATCTTTGAATTGGATCTGAATGGAAAAAGCTTTCCTGTCCCAAAATGGGGGAGAAGGGTGGTTAAGAAGTAGTCCTAAGTAGAGTATGGGGAAAAGTTACTTTGCGTAATTGTTCCTCTGACTCCTTTAAACTTTTAAACCATAGCTCTTCCAAGCAACTTGAATTTCAAAATTAAAATGGAAAACCAGAGGTTTTGGTATTGAGAAAGCCTTGTTTCATCAACTGTGTTACACAATTTTTTATGTATTTAATGAGACCTTCATTGAGATTGCCCCTTCCTGCAAGAAATCTGGCTTTGGTGAATCAGTTTTTTAAATAGTTGAGGAAGACAGTTCTGTTCGTGCTCTTTGTTTAGTCATCAGAATTCAGCTTTTATAGATATCTTTAAGTTAAGCACTTCTGAATATGATGTGACTTTTACCGAGGAATGTTCTTTCACCACCTTTACATATGTTATCTCTTAACTAAACAGCCAAGGAGCTATTTAGTCATGTGTCAGTATAGTGACAACCACGTAAGACATGAGCAGGGTTTTAACCGGCTGAGTCACTACCCTGGTCTCTGACATGTAGTAACTAGCAGCTGGCATGTCAAATAACTGGCTGCTAATTGGTACTGGAGAAAGTGGAAGGAGGTACAGCATAGCATCAGGACCGAGCCAAATCAACAGCTCACAGCTGGGAAGAAGTGTCATGGAGGTCTCTCTCCCCAGTTCTCTATTTCTCCAACTCAGATGCCTGTCAGATCATGTAGCAAGTTGCTTACATTTGCTAATGCAGCACAAATACATTTTTTGCTTAGTTTTCTGCTATTTTGGCAAGCGGACATGGCTTACTGTGTGATGAGCACTAGGAGCCAGGGAAAAGGTAGGTATGGGTACAGGATGAGGAGCGCTCACTGAGTGTGGATGCAATCTTTGTTTAAGCTTTCTGGTGAGCATGTAGAACTAGAATTTTTCAAAGGCTTGTAACTTGTCGTGGGGCCCGGATTTGCCATGCCTCATCTTTTAGCACTGTGCTCCACTGTGGTGGAATATGTGGTGGTATGTGGTATTCTTGGCACAAGCATAATTAAAAAATGTTTTTATGATTTCGCAATGATTTTCAATTCCAATTCCTTCCTAAAAAAGTGTGGGATTGCTGGAGCTAGTCAAAGGAATATGATAAAAAAAATGCTTTCCTTATTCTTGGAAATAGCTGAACTGTTTTGGCTGAAATGCAGCCTCTTCTGTCTCGTGTCTCCTCAAAAACAGTGAACCACCATATGTAGAATATCAGCAGAAACCTTTAGAGCTTTGCCAAGTTGTAAGCAAAGACAGTGGGAAGTGTTTGATAAATTTAATAGGTTTTTTTCCTTTTTTCTTTTTTCTTCTTTATCTAGCAGATTGTTCTTCATCTCCCTGCTAGAGTTTTTGCATCCTTTCAAGTGTTTTATGCTTTAACCAAGGCCATGGTTCCACTCATACTGTCTTTTCATTTTTCTCACAAATTCTCAGCAAAGACCTACAAAATAATTTAATTTCCAAAAGAAGGGTAGCTGCTCCCAGATAAAGTCAGTGTCCATGTCAACTCATGGTTGCTTTTTTTGCGCCAGATCTTCTTTTGAAATGGACTGTTAATTTCATTAGAAACATTTTGTAGATTGATTCTTTCTTAGGCTGGAAGGGACTTTGCATGTCCTGCCTGGGGAGAACCATCATCTTCGTTTTGGTCTTGGTATTAGCTGATTTTTCTTTTTTCTTTTTTTTTTTTTCTCTGAGTAGTCCACAAAGTAGGAAAACCTATTGGCCCTTTTCACTTAGAGCAGTGTAATCAAGTTCAGTATTGACAGCTGCTCTGTGGTGACATTGCTTTTCTCTCTTTTTGCTCAATTCTTTTATAGTTGCATATATTTGACATGGTGCTGCTGCCTATATGATCGGGAAGCAGTTGTTTCTTTACATACTGTTATCTAATCTTAAGGCAGCTTTTACTGTTCTTTGTTACTGTGTAGTTATGTTTAGTGAATCTAAGGAAGAATTCAATCACTAAGGGAAATTCTTTAATTAGTCACAGCCATAATATGTAATGGTTGATGCAGGTAAGTGGAAAGCCTGTGTTTTGAACTATTGGTTTTATTTCAAGTAGTCTTTACAATACAGATACACATTGAGCTTTTATTACATGTTGCTAGCAGTTTAGTCTACAGAAAAGGAAGAATAGAGCCTTATTATTTATATCAAGTGCCTTAAGCTCTTTCCTGTAAACAATTATATGTATGCTTATCTTCACATGCCACACGGAGGATTTGGTGTTCTCATGAACAAGTATATCCCCCAAGATTAAAGCCATATTCGTAGAGCTGTTGCAAAAACATTTTATTTGACTAATAAAATTATTTACTTTTTAAAGTTTATAAAAAAATACTTATGCCCTTGTAGCATCTGTAACTTGATTTGTCTTTGGCTTACTATTCCTCCCTCCTCTGTCAGGTAGTTTTGATTGGGCACATCACCTTGTAGTGCTCTTGGTTATTTTGCTTGGTTTTGTTGATGTTAATAATGATCTTTGAAGCATGTTGGTTTGCTGCAACTGCTAGTCTCCTAGCTGATGAAGTACTGACTGCCACTGTTTACCACAGTATAGCAGTCATTGGTGTGTGGCCCGATGAAGTTGGCAAAGCCTTTTTTAAGAGTCATCATTATGATTTTTCTTTGTTTTTGAATGGGATGTAGTTTTCCTGTAGGCCCTGACTTTGGGACTGATTTTTTTACATTGGTATCCTTCTTAAACTTTGAAAAATAAAATCAGAGTAAACACACACTTCAGTGGTTACAAAATACATTCTTAGCTTTAACAGAGTAGAACTTCCAGTATCTCATCAACATTGCTATGGACTATGTTAATTCTAAAATTTAAAAATAACTATCTAAATATTTCTACATCGGCATCTATTTTTAGTTCTATACCTACTGGTGCCAAATACATGGAACAGTTCCTTAAGGTTCTTTGTTTTTATTGCCATCAGTAGTGTAATTTGTCTTTACTGCTTTGAGAACAAGAACTTACACACTAGGTAATGAAAGTAGTAATAGATTCTCTTTTTGTAATTGCTTTGTTTCTTGTTGATACACATCTTGCTACGGCTGTATTTTAGGAGTGTGTCACTGGGCAAACGCCTCCCTCATTTCTCTTCTTGCCCCATGTGCCCTTTTCATTTTTTTGTCCTGTTTTGCACTGCCATAGCCTCAAAGTTTATAAATGCTTCCTGAGACAGACTGAAAATAATGCTTAAGATTAGTTCTGGCAGAAACTGAACACAAAAAGCTTTTTTTTTTTTTTTTACTATGGTTTTCTCTTCTAGATTACTGTAAAACTTTATTTTGTAGCAAAACTAAGAAGTTTTTGTGGAAGGGACCATAATATAGGGCAGAACCCCTTCTGCCTATATCCCACCTATAGATCTCTGTCCCATACAGTGACCTGGTGCACACCTGCTTCCTAGCATTGTCCGAACCTGTGGGAGGAGGAGATGCCACCTTTGGTCTGAAAGCTGCTGGTGTACCTGTTCTAGGGAGAGAGCACTTGCCTCCCACCTGGACCACTCCTGAGATATAGGTTTGCTTGGAGAGCTGGCTTTCCAGCAACTCCTCAGATAAATCTGAAAACCTAATGCAAAACAGGGGCCCTAACTAACTGCAGCAATAGTAATGCCCACCTTTTGCTTATGAACATAGTAGCTAGAGCTACTTGTCCAGTAAGTAGGAATATTGCGCCCTAGGCTTTCATCTGCTGAAGGAGGTCTGAAACCTCTGTTTTCTACAGGCAGATCTCCTACTTACTAGCCAAAGGTGTAGTCTGGGTTGCAACATACTCCGCCCTCGATGTTGGAGTTGGGCCGCTTTGCAGACAGAGTTGTTACCGACAAGCTGATGAAGCGTGGGCTGGATGAGCAGACGCTGGATGAGCAGTGAAGTGGATTGAAAACTGGCAGAACAAACGGGCCCAGAGGATGATGGTCAGTGGCACAAAGTCTAGTTGGAGGCCAGTGACTAGCGATGTACCCCAGGGGTCAATACTGGGTCCAGTCCTGTTGATCCTCTTCATTAATGATCTGGGTGATGGGGCAGAGCGTACCCCCAGCAAGTTTGCTGATGACACAAAACTAGGAGGAGTGGCTGATGTGCCAGAGGGTCATGCTGCCATCCAGAGGGACCTCAACAAGCTGGAGAAAAGGGCTGCCAGGAACCTCATGCGGCTCAACAAGGAGAAGAGCAAAGTCCTGCACCTGGGGAGGAACAACCCCAGACACCAGTACAGACAGAGGGCTGGCCAGCTGGAAGGCAGCTCGGCAGAAAAGGCCCTGGGGGTCCTGGTGGACACCAGGTAGAACATGAGCCAGACGCTTTGCAGAGTTGTCTTCAGGTGTGGTGTCTGGGACACTTAGCTGGGATAAAAACAGTGTGAATTCACCCTCTTTCAGGTGGATGATGACCTGGGACTGTTGCTGGCTTCCTGAACAATTGTTTTATTAGGTGGTGATGCACAAGAGATGCAGGATCATTCCTTCTCCTGCAACAGCCTTCCTTTTCGAAGGAATTCACTCTGCTTGGTGAATCTGCTCAGAAGATAGGGCTAGGCAGGCTGGATTTCAAGTGGATGTAGATATATTTCTTACCACTTCTTTACACGGTCCTTGGAAAGTAAATTGCTTAGGTGGATTGGATTGCCCTCAGAAGGATTTCAGGTACACTTACCTCTCTCTTCTTTATAGGAAAAGTATACACTTATCTTAGAAAGACTGCATCAAATTTCTCCCATCGTGCAGGAAAGTAACACTTGGACAAAGCAATACTTAACTTGAATGCCAGTGGGAAATACTGAATAGCATTATTAACTCTTATACAAACGCTTACAAAGTATTACAGGGGCATCTTTACTTGAAGTATATTATTGTTATTTTTATTTTATGACAGCATTTCCTGCCCAGATAGTGAAAAAGAAATGTTCAGCTGTTTGATTTGGATCTTTGTCCTGCTTTGCAGCTGTATAGCAGGTATGTTTCTTGATTATTAGCACCTGTCTTGCCATAAGAAAGTTTTCCAAAAGATGACCTTCTCCAGATGAAATTTCGAAGAGTTTTGAAAATGAAGAAAGTGTATTTTAAAAATAGAAGTTAGTAGGTGATTGACTAACTAGTGTACAGTATAGAGAGAAAAATTTATGGCACTCTTGATGTCCTCTTGTGGAATGTTAATTGTCATCATCATAGCCTGGATTTGTTTTCTTTTGTATTTAAAGTATTAAAAAAAAAAAGGTATTTTAAAACTTACTGTTCCCCTGTTGCATGGCGTATAGAAGGGGAATCTGTATCTGGAAGTCATATCAGAGTTCAATTCTTGTTGGATTGTGAAGGCTGGTAACTTTGGAGATCTGCTGATGGAACAAACTGATGTTTCTGTAACATGAACACTTAAAATGCAGTTAATGTCTACTGGTTCTGGACTGTTTTAAGTCAAATATTACCTATTCAGAGATTCATACAATGCCTACTAATGTTCTCATTCCTATTTTTAAAAGTCACCTGACAATGTGTGACTTTTTTTTTTTTTTTTTTTTTTTTTTTTTTTAATGTGGTAGTTCCACAGTCAGTTTAAGCTAGCACAGGTAACCACTGCAGTTGGAAGAGCACGTAGTTCTGCACTCCATCCACCTCTCATCTCCCTCTTCTTCCACTAGAGTGCATGTTTGTGTGGCTAGTCGTGAAGTGGTGAGGAATCTGATCTGGATGGAGGACGATGTTATTTTTTGCCAAACTTTTATTTTTCACGCGTATTGGTTTCCTTTTGGTTCACTACGCAGGCACTTCTGACACACAAAGGGGGATAACAGCAGTGAATAAGTGGTTGAGGATTAAAAATACTTGTGACAACAGTGCCACTTTAAACTGATTAAGTTGAATAGTATGGGTTAGAATAGGAAATCATAAGGACAGAGATAATGACTTTGTGACAATAATTGAAAGTTCATGTGCAATTTATCACAGACAACTTAGCACACAACAGTAATTATATAATGGTATTTGTGTCTTAAATTGTTTGGGGATTACATGGAAGAGGGGTGCATATGTTTGTAGAAGCTTGAACAATACATGAAACAGTGCAGGTAATTGCTTACAACTGATATACAGTAAAATTTGTGCAGTAGAGTGTAAAGTAGCCATTAGTATGACTTTGAAACATAAATTACTTTGAAACAAAAAGGTCACAAAAAGAAACATAGAAAGCAATTTACAGTTAATACACCCAAAAAGGAGAGAATTACCAGAAAACAAGGAAGAAAGTTTAATATTTGATTCCCTTTCATACCTACATTCTAGCAAAGAAATTCTATCTGTAAAAGTTTGGGGTATTTTTATTTAACAGATTTATTTATGAAATTTGTCTTCAAGAAATTAAGCAGCAAAAAAAATAAATAGCTAGCTCCTTGCAGGACTCTAATGGGTGATTCTTGCACTGTTTGGTAACTTTGTTGCTGAATTCATTCATTCAGCCTGCTGCTGTGTTTCCCTTTTACGTGCATTTTGTATACAATTCCTGCACTGTATCTGGGAATATAAATTCTATGAGGGGTGAAAGTACTACCGAGATACTGAAATATATTGCAGCTTAGTTGTAAATTTTAAACTTACCAGTTTGATGTATTTTCCGATATAGTTATTAGTAATAACATCTAAATGGTATGTGTATCTTTTACATATAGGAATATTTTTTTAAAAAACAGATTTAAAAGTCTCTTTTCTTCATTTTCAGCTATTAAAAAACATTTGAATTGAAATTTCTCCATTTTTTCTGGGAAAGTATAAAAACATCATTCTTACATAATCCCTATGGTAATACAGTAGTTAAATTAATGTAAACTGAGTTTCCAAACAGCAATATCTGATTTGAGTGACTAACTCAGCAGTTTATTTCAACTCCATATGAAAAAAATCTAAATGATCTGTAGACAAGAAAATAAGTTATCATTTTTCCACTGATTTTTAAAAGGAATTAGGTTATGTGATATCTTTGATTTTGTTTTTAGATGAAAACTCTATCAGAGATGCTGACATTTTTCCTTCATCTCCTGAAATTGAAAGAGGATCCACCCTGAAACTGTTTTGTGTTCTTGGAAAACGCTACACACCTCACAGAAATGCAAGCCACATCATCTGGAAATTGAATCATGAATTAGTTCCTTGGGAAGACTATGACGTTGTGAACGAGACTGTATCTAGTATAACCATCCACAATTTCACTTACAGCAAAGCTCATGTGAAATGTTTCACTAAGTACTTGGGCAAGGAGCAACTTTTGGTTCACACTGAAGTTAAAACTGGCTGTAAGTAGAAATGCGGGAAAATTAATTTTAACATTATTAAATAAGAATGTAAAAATTTTACTTTTAAAACAACTTCTTTTTTTTTTTTTTTTTTAGCTTGTGGCATTGTAAGACACCTTTAGCTCCTTTTTTTTCTGAAAATAAAGTATGAAATTGCAGGCATTCCTTACTGACACTGGTCCATAACCTCTCTGACCCTGACTTTTGGCCAGATGAAGTGAGTGGAGGTTTTCTGTTGAGTTCAGTGGGTCTCTTCCTTTGGTTAATGTCTTTTGTGTAGCCTAGCCAACTTTAGCTTTCTCCAGGGAGAACCTCTGTTCCAAAGAAATTATAATTACAATCTCATATGGAGAAGGTTACAGGATAAATATGTACACAAAATCTCTAATTTATTGAACAGATTAAGTCCAGATTGTACTAACGTATGCCTGGGGGTCCCAGTCTAATAAAGAAGCAATAAATGCAGAAAAATACATCTGTGGAATAAAAACCAGCAGAAGGTATTGCCTGTCTGTAAAGTTTAGTGTGCCATAAGCTTGTAAATAAACCAAAGATCTTTCCAGTGTTAATATTAAGTGGGACAGAAAAGTACTGTTTTGGGGAGAGGGCTTTTTCAACCAATTTATTTCACTGGGTGCAATTCTCTTCCTTTCAACTCCAATTTCTTCTATCAAATGAAGAAGTCTGGCTTTAACAAAGAAGTCTTTGAGGGTGTTACATATTTACGGATGACTTCAGACTATAGAGATTGCAGAGGATGGTTTCCTTTGCCCTATCTTGCTTGTAAGATAGAGTCCAGAATTAACGATCTCTTCAAGGTCATATAGATACATTTCCCAGGAAGCTGTCTTCTGCATGTTAAGGTCATGCAGGGTCCTCAGATTAGGGGTTTTCGTAGGGTATGTGGTTAGACATTCTGGGAAGGAAGTAAGGGGAGTTTTATCTTTCAAAGAATGCCTTTTCCTGAACTTTTGTGCTGTTTCTTTGTTTTCCTCTTACTCTCTGGACTGGCCTTGAGCTATAGGCGTGTTGCAGAGGGTGTACTTAGAGGTTCAGGAAATGTGTGTAGTGGTTTGATATAAGATAGTTAATGAGTTACTGCAAAAATACCTTCAGGCCCACTTAGTTAAGTACTTCTGAGAAGTAGTTGGAGAAAATGTCCCTGTCTCCCAGGGGAAGAAAGAGTGGTTTTGATTTTGGCTTTGTGAGGATTTTTGAGGGCAGTAAGAAATTGTAAAATGAAGTGCTATGCAAGACACTTAGTGAAGTTGCTATAATCTGCTTTTTCACCCAACAAAATCAGTTGTACATTAGACTTACTTATTTTTACTGGGCTTTTTTTTTTTTTTAACCTTTGTCATTGTAGTTCCACCAGAAACACCAGGAAATATTTCCTGCATTTATTACTTTGATGCTAAACTTACCTGCACCTGGACTTCAGGAAGAGAAACACATCTTACGACAAACTATACTCTTTACCGAAAAGTGTAAGTATAGGATGTATTGGGAATTGGGTTGCTGGGGAGAGACCACCAGCTCCCTTCCCCCTCATATCCTGACTTCTCTTTAAAGAAAACCTGGAAACATTGTGGAGTTCAGAGTCATGGCATTTCCTCAGTAAATTCAATTAATTGGGGGTTGATAACTCTTGAAAAAAGTTAAAATCTGATACCTCTTTAGTATGCTGCATAAAGGAAATTAGCATTCTCAACCCAATATTCAGTAGACAAAATCAGAATTGATATTCACTTGTTTCCTTGAAGTAACATTACTAATTAGATGAAAAGCTGAGTAAGCCTAGGTACAAATGGAGAATGGAGGCACTTCGTGGGAGTGTTACCCGGAAACTTTGTGTGTAACTAATTATCGTTATTTTGGATGGGTAAAAAAAGATTACTTCCTCCTCTACATCAGTTCCCATTTAAAACTAGTAAAGCCCCTGTTACTCTGCTTGACACCAGTAGCATTTAACCTAGGGACCTTTGGAGTCATAAGGTTTCAGTGAAAGAATCCAGAGTTAGTTGTCCTTTTTGGATTGCTCACATCTGGGGATTTGTATTTACAAATACAAATTATGTAGTCTCATGCTTTCCAATGTTTTTGTGACCCCACTATAGAAGCATAAATACTTGATAGTTTCAGTTTCCATTAAATTTCAAATATTGTTTAGGAGCTTACTTTTTCATAAGTGACTGTGAAAATGGTGAAATCAGCATTGTTCCAAGGCAGATCTCGGATACAATTTTGAAGGTGATAGCACAGATTTTGTCCCAAATATACTTGTCAATCTGTTCTTCATAATAGAGCTGCTTGTAGTGCTCTTTTTCTGTCTAATCAAGACTCTAGGTAGTATGATTTCATGAAGAGTTTTCAAAAATGCCTAAATTTATTCTTGAGAACTAGAAGGCATTCAGACTCCAAAGGAGACATTTTCGTATTGTAAGTTATGCTAGCGTATGGTATCTTTTTTATTTAAATGGTAGGGCAGGAAAACATCTTTAGTTTTATCTCTGTTTTAGGCTTGACATTTTAGGCTTCCATCTTCATTAGGTGGAACTTTGTTACTCCTTCTAGTGTTTCTACAGTTTATAACTTAGCTGAGTTTGTGAAACCATAAACTAGAACAGCCATTGAAAGTAAGTTTCAATATTGTTTCTTCCTGTACCAGCACAAATTCTTCTTTAACCACACAGTGAATTGGATTGCAGAACTATTTAGAGTAAAATCTAACCGTTAATTTTAATCCAGATAACTCCCCAGCTGAGTTTACCATATGACTACAAAAGCACTAGTACAAGGGGACAGAGAGCTGTGGATGGAAACAAACAGCTATGCATGTTAGGGAAGGTAGGACTGCTTCCTTTTGGAGCATTGCAGGCTTACAGTAGTTTAAAAAAGGTTCTTGAAGTACCAGCCCCAGACTATTTTCTGAGTTACATGAATGATGTGCTTACTTACTGCATAGTATGGAATACAGGCCCCATATATGAGTTTTTATTTGTTGAAAAATTTCTCTGTGGGTTGGTAACATGAAACAAATGTTGTTAGCTTTGCATCCCACACTACGTATAATGAAAGTATATGCTATGAAGACAGCATGTTATCAGTGTTTTCTTTCCAGAAAATCTGACAAATTCTATTACTTTTTAATAGCTTGGCAGTGGTACAGTTTGGCTTTTCTTTTTTCTGTATTTAAAACATGAATAAAAGCTTGTTATTACATAGTTCCATGTGGCATGTGTTACTAGCTTTATCTTATCTATATTTTTAAAGGAGGTCTTGCGTGGAGTTACATGATTTCACTTCTCTTTGAGATTTTAATCTAAAATAATAGCATGTGGATCCCCCATTAAGGCATTCTTACTCTTCCTTACTGCTCCTGGAAAGTTGTCTTACTAATTGCAATTAAAACTAATTGAGTCTGTGTAGGCTACTTTTGTGCATTTGCAGGAGTGGAGCAATTAGGAAGGAGTATTTGTTTGCACTAATATATCATCGAAGGAGATATTCACTGGTAAAAATGGCCTGCAACCTCAAAAACACATGAATAGTAATTAAAGAGTAATAATCAGTTAGAGTTATCCTAAGAAAATCCTCTAATTTCTAACTCCTTTAATTTTTCTCTTTTATATTTTAGGATGACAGAAGGAGGGGTGACTCTTCCAAATACAGTGCGCTCCTGCCAAAGCAAAACGGAGTCATGCTCATTTGTCTATCCAGATACTCCATTTAGTAGTTCTTTTTGTTTTCAGGTGAAAGCTGAAAATGTTTTGGGTGAAGCCTCATCAGATTGTGTTCCTATACCTATGGAAAAAATAGGTAATTAAAAAAAAGAAAAAAAAGAGTTAAAGATAAAGCAGTGTATGTTGAGCTGACTGTACCCTCCCCAATTCTTTTGACTTCCCTGTAGCATACAGGTTAGAGAACTCTGAAACCAGTTGAGTAATCAAAGTTGGTTTACATAGAAGAAAATAAAAAAAAAATTTTTCAATATAATATTTTTGAAACCATTATTTGGGTTTCATTTGGTTTTAAATTGGTCTCAGTTTTGAAATGCCATCCAATTTTAATTGTTAGCTAAAATTATGACGTCTCTGACATTACATTTAGGCTTTAATAATATGTTTCGTACTTCCCAATTTTTTTCATCAAAATTTGGATGCTTCCAATTCTGTTGTTATGTTTTAACTGATGGTGTTTCCAGGTAAAATTCTTCAAACTGGTTGGTGGTGCAGCAGCAATTTTCAGCAATTTCTTGGTCTTACCAAGAGGTGGTGAAAAATTATAGTGTGCTGTATTTATACTATGAAACGTCTAACTACAACAATATTTTTTTTAAGCTAATGTCTAACATATCCATTATAAATGACTAAGTTTTTAATTACTAACAAGTAAAGGCCATATACTAAAACTTGTGTGAAACTAAGTTGTACTCAGACTGTAATTTTCTATTTTTGAGTGGTACTAGATGTCAGTGCAATATCTAGCTGTAAATGAATAGCGATATTATAATTTCTCCAGCCAGGTCTACCCATCGTTTACTCTGCTGTTCTACTTTCTGGTTAGGAATGTTAAAAAACCACCTGTTCTGTGATTCCCAGGAGCAACAATAATATTTTGCCTATCTCTTCTCCTTCTGTGCTGTGCTGCATTTTCCTCTGTTCGTTTTGGTGTAGTTAAAATACTCAGTTAAAAGGTTTGTTGATTTGCTGCAGCATTCCATGAGCTCTCCAGCCATATGTTCCTTTACTCCCTGTGTTCAGACCTGCCGTGGCTCCTCATTACTTTCCACATCCTCTGTACCAACCATCTCTTTTCTTAGTGCTAATCCATTCTTTTCCCATCACCTCCTTCACACTTCTTTCCCGCTCAAATCCTTTTCAGCTGAATTCTTCCCTCATCTGCAGTTTGGACTTGACTTTGGCATCCCAGCTCCGCTTCGTTTCTTTTCCCTGCTGCTGTCTCTGAGGAGTATTCTTCAGTGCTGATACAGATGAAAGAAATCTGCACATCTGTTTGAGAGCAGGTTTGTCAGCATTAAATCAGTTATGTGTACAATCTCTCTTACAGGTAACTTCCCATTTGTAGAGTTATGTCTATAAAATAGACCATCATGAATACCTGAGAGGATGTACATTATTGGGATAATAATTAAACTTCTTGTAACACACATAGACGGAGCAATTCTGAACTTTTATAAAAGCATTTTCCCCTGCTACTGTTTTTGTTTCTCCATTCTAGAGAAATTTGAACCTCCTGAAATACTTTCAGTTAAAAAAATCACTGGTATAAAGCAGTTGCTTACAGTAACCTGGAAAATGCCTGAGAAGATTATCCCTTCACAAAATGTAATTTGCCAGGTTCAATACAGGAACTTGTATTCAAACTCTTCGGTAAGCTACATAAATTTTCTTCTGAATGTTAGCTTCTTTGTGACTAATTTCTTCATGTTATAAAAGGCTAAATAGAAAAAAGGCAACAAGTAGTTGGAAATAATGATTAAAACCTTGTTATTTTAGTGGAGCATAATTATGATCTTAAGATCATTGTTTTGTTGTCTAGGATTAATTGTTCTCTTCCTTTTGGTCAATGTCTGTTTTGGTACATACTATACTTCTCAATATATTTCTGTAAAAGGCTAAGGGATTACACACACATTCAGTCAAAATATTTTATTTTCCTCTTGCATTCTGATGTTGAAAACAGCATTTACTCCCAACCACAACAGTTGAATCAGATTAAGATGGACTAATGATACATTAATTTTCAAGTGAATTAAAGTATAAACTTTACAAAATGGAAAATAAGAGAAGTTATTTTTCTGAGTTTGTCTTTCTGACACTTAAATGGAACTGTTATAGAAAAAAACAGTATTTAGTCTTTTGCTTCTTTCAGATGGCCTATTCCAGTGCTCCTCATTATGGAAGCAATTCTGTTTGCAGTCTTAGTGTTTCCTCTTTCAAATTTTAGAATGGGCCAGGTTGCTTGGCTTTTCTTTTTAAGTTCATCAAACTGAGATGTCTGCCTTGACCTTACCATTTTATACATTAAATGTGTAATTCTGGCAGAGAAGAATTAGTTGGGATAACTAATAGTACTCCTCAGAGCTTTAAAAAAGTTCCTGGTACTAAATATGTTTCTAAGTAGCATCCTCGTCACATTCTCATGGCAAGCATCTTCACTGTAGATATGACATATTAGTTGTTGGATTCAGGATATATTTGGGATGATCTGATGGGCAGCATGGCTCAGGTCCACCTCGGATATTAGAAACTGAACTTATTTAAAAGACCTGTTCAAGATGTTTATCCCTTTGGAGTCAAGACACTGTTGTCCTTGTGATGATTACATGCATATAAGATCCTTCCCAAATGTTGAAAACATTCACATTTTTGTGAAGTAACAGCATTATTATGTATTTTGTCTATTTGTCAGCACCTATGTAAGAAATCACCGGTTTACTTTTTCACTATCAAATACAGTCTACATCCATTTTCTTCCTCAGAACTTACTTCCATTTTTCCACAGACATTCTAGAGAAAAAAATAGTAGCCATGATCAGTAAAGACAAAGTCCAGTGAGTTTAGTTCTGTAGGATCTTAGACAGGCATTATTCATAGTCTGTATAGCCAATCCAATGGCAGTGGCCAACAAAGACAGCATCAAACCATCAGTTAGGTACAGGAGCTCTTTTTCTGTCTGTCAGCACACGCATGCAAAACAAAAACAAAAAAAAAAGTTTGAGCAGGACAGATATTTTCTTGACCTTTTAAGCCTTCCTACCAAAACAATCTGAACAATTAACCAAAATAATCTAAAACAATTGCTGTGAACTGTTTTTACTGAGTTAAAACAGATGACCTATTTTTCTACTTGCATGTGCTAAGTTTCCAATTATAATTGAATATTGTTAACAGCCTTTTGGCAAGTAACTAAAAGCTAGTCTGGGGTGTCTGCAATTCTATGTCAGGTTCTGCATGAGGTTGATAATATTTTTGAAGCCCTTTTTATTGCATGTTGGCTAAAAAGTCTGTCACCTAGCAGTCGTTTGTAAATCCCTGAATTCATTCTCATAGAAGCAGTTTTCTATTTTTGACATCAAGTTTCTTGAGATCAGAATGGACTAAAATTTTCAGTTTCATTAGGCAGTGCGCTTCCCATTATGATGTTCAAAGGAATGGGTGTCTGCATTTTGTATTGTTAGAGTTTGATTCACTTTTCATTGGAAGGTTCAACTGGTGGAAGACAAGGATTTCTTCATGGGTTTTTTGGCCCTGTTGTTGTAAATCTACATGACATTACTACTTTAATTTGGCTCCCAAGAGGGAATCTTCCTTATTCTAAAACTTACCTTTGCTGACCTTCTAAGAATTTAGCTAGCTTTAACATAGCGTCTTTCTGTTTCAGTCATCTGAAATTTGAGAGGATGAGAGTTGTTAGGTACTGAGTAATTTTTGCAATTTGGAAGAGAAGGGTTACATCTTTCTACAGTTCGTGTTGTTTTCTTCTGCTTCCCATTGTCAGTCCAGTTGAGTTGATGCATCAACTCCAATTCCTGGTTTTCATGTCTTCTTTCACCTTTTGTTTTGAAACAACAATCTAGCTTCTGACTTCCATCAGTGAGATGTGAGTGGGCTCCTTTTAAGACAAGGAAATTACTCACTTTGTCATTACTTTTCCAAGAAGATATTGCATCAGTTATTTCTCATACTCTTGTCTTCATTCACCACTTAAAGGCTCCATGTTCTTTTTTTCTTTTGGTACCAAAATTTTTTGTGTTTTCATTGGTCTTTTCATTTTAATCATACACTGATAATCTTGGGGGTGGCCTACCACCACACTATTATATGGCTAAGAGCTGGAAGACCCTGTAACTCAGAAAACAAAACCAAGAAAAGAAACAAGTACCCAGCTGGCTCACAAATTGCAGATGACCACTGCTTTCCCAGGGATGCTTCTGCTTTGAGGTGGAGCTGTATCCAGGACATTATGGTGATACTGGCTTCAGCAATACCCAGTTGCTTCCCATCAGTCATCCAGCATCTCCTGCGCCAGCACAGCTCCTCTAGAATTGCATGTGAGCTGCACACAGTTCAAGCCACAGGTCAGTCAGTACAGACATAGTTTTGGCTCAAGTTTTTCAAACCCCGGAGTTTTACAGGAAGAATGAAGATGCTACAGAGAAAAATGAGGAGTGAGGTGGGAAACATGAAAACTGAATCCTTTGTGGTTTTTTGAAAACTAAAGTAATATGTCTGCATGCAATTTTGTAGCAAATAATTTTTGTTTATGTATTTACTTTCAGGGAATTGTCCCTGTCCGACAGAATTCTGCAGAGAAAACAGGATCCTGTAATCTCACAGGTCTGTGGGACTCCACAGAATATTCAGTTGCCATTCAGTGTAGGAGTGTTGAGTCAATATTCTGGAGTGAGTGGAGTAGGGAGAAAACAGCAAGCACAGAAGAGAAAGGTAGGCTAACTATTTAGTGAGTTTTTTCATTGTTTATACTTTGGGGCATTAGGATTTAATAATGGAAACCTGTATTTTCAGCATATTATCAGTCTATTGAATTTAGAATTCTGTTGTTTAAACAGAACACATGTATTTTGTTTAAATATAGAAGAGGGAAAACGAGCAAGGAGTGGAGGAGATCTGAAAGGTGATACAAACAACATAGTGCTAAGGCAGAAAATGGGTGAATAGCAGTGAAGAGAGGAAAAATTAAAGAGTGTAGATGGAGACCGAACATTGTTAAGCAGGATGGTAGCAGAAATGTGGTGTAGCAAGTGTGTCCGATAAAACAAATTATAAGTAGGGAAATTAAATTGCCAGTTTTTAAAGCAAGACTAGAAAATCTCCTCTAGAACTTAACAAATAAAAGAAAGCAGAAACAAACTTATGGAAAGAGAGAAGCTGTACTAATTAGGAAAAAAAGGCACAACGTTACACAAAGGAAGACTTCTTTTTAATAAGTTGCTCTCAGACTGTATTTTTGAAACCTTTTGATTGTTTTTATGATATTATACTGTCTTTTTCATATAACAACAAATTTAAAAATATTTTTGTGTCTTCAGCTCCTTCCGAAAAAGTGGATTTGTGGAGGGTAATTGAGTCTTCACGCTCAGCTGGAAATAGATCTGTATATCTTATGTGGAAGGTATATACTCTTTTTGTGAACTGATAATCATATTGGTATCCTGCAGCTGATGTTGCATTGAAGTATTTTAGTGTTGTAGCGCTGTCGTGAAATGCTCCACCACAAGGACATATTACTGCCAGTGGGTTTTACTGTCATCAGAAAAAAACCTCACTAAACTAAAGCAGAATTGAAAAGGCTTTTGTTTACTGAATGGTAGATAAACAGAGTTTTGTAATCTGTGCAGAAGGGAAAGGTTTAATTGTGTACAGAACATTGGAAAATCTGATTGAAAGTCCTTACAACTGCTCCCAAATAATACAGCTTACTAAAGCTGTGTTTAAATTTACATTAATCTTCTCGTACAGTGACCAGAAACTCTTTGTTTCAAATCTCAGTATTCGACTTTTGAACCTTTCCTTCAATAAAATTGTTGCAGCTGACTGTCCTGAAGATGGGACTTGAAGAAAGTACCTTGCTTTTCTAAATACAGTATAATCATTTGGTAATTTGGTTTGGACTCTTTAATACAGTATATACTTTTGATTATACAAATAACACTGTGAAACACTTACTACTGCATATTTTTTTTAATAGCCATTAAACAGCTTTCCACTTTCTGGGAGAATTCTAGGCTACAAAATACAGTATTTTCCGGAAAACCATCCTGCACTTAAAATGACAAACAGCACTACCGATGAGAAGTTCCATTTACGTTTAAATGAAGAGGCATATAACGTATCTATTACTGCCTATAACTCTGCTGGAAATTCTCCTGAAGCTATTTTGCGGATTCCATCCACTGGTGAAAAAAGTACGTTTTCTCAATATTGTGTTATGTTTTTCTCATTAACAAAAAAATTATCTTCCTGACATCTGTTTAAGTTCTATACATATAGAACTGTATTATTTACAAAGCTGTGTAGTCCATTACTTTTTACTAGAACAATATTATCTGGTTGTCTGTTTTGCTGTCACATACCATGTTTTGTTATAGACTATTATTGTTGGGGTTTTTGTTTTGTGATATATTTGTTAAAGATATCAACACTTTCTGATGTCTTATTAGAATTTCTATTTTATTACTTTCTGAGGTTTTTTTGGTTTTGTTTTTTTAACCTTGGACCTCCCAAATAAATTTATAGTCCCATTCAATTCTGTCTCATCCCTCTATTAGGTCATAAAATTGGTTACCACAGGGCATTATTGCAGTGCATTTAACAACAACATTTAAAGACATGTTTAATAGTCCGTAAGATGCATCAGTGGAAGCAGAGAGAGAAACATTGTGTTTATTCTCATTTCATATGCATTCCCCCCATCCCACCCACTTCCAGGTTCAGGGAGCTGGTCGACTCTAGCACAACAGTTGTGTTCTTTGGCTCTTCCATTTAATTCTCATATTTCTGTGAGCCTTGTATTACAACAAGGTGCTGCCTACCTATGATCTGAAGAGAGGTTGCATATGACACGCTTGAATCACTTCTACATCAGTTGCTCATGAAATAAGTGCGGTTGTCCTCCTGGAATTGCTCAGTCAAATTCCAGTCTAATCAGAAAACTGGTTATGTAGATGTGATGTTATCTTGTCCTGGAAGCTGCTGACTACCTCTCTGTCCCCTTCTGTATCCCACAGTAAATGTTCTTCTGATTTTTTCTGTGCTGTGACATGCTTTTTTTGCCCTACATACAATCTCTTTTCCCTCTGCTTCACCACATCTTCTCTCCTTCTGCTTTGCCAGGTTGGATTTTCACTCAGATTTTCGTTACCTCTGTTCTGCAGGTTGATGGTTCACTTTTGCTTCACTGTCATTCATGACCTTGCTGACTTGATTTAACTGTTTTCCTATTGCCTTTGTCATCTCAATCAAAACTTGCTTATCTGTGCTACCTGTAGAATTGATAGTAAATTGGTTTGTAAAATTCAGATCCTAAAAGAGAGGTCTTTGATTCTGTATGTATAAATCTCCTTGAGTATCATCTCCTCAATCCCCCCACCCGTTTTCATTGTAACAATTCTTACATGCTTCATTTTAAAGTATTTTGAGTACATGCACGTGAACATAGGTATAAAGCAACTTTTAAAACTTTTTTTAACTGTGACTAAGTCCCATACTCTTCTAAAGAAGCAATCTCAGCTTGCTATACTTGAGTTGTTTTCTTGCTGCAGTTTTTATGAAGATAGAATTGCTGACATCTTCTGTTTAAATTTTTAGCTTCTCGGATTATTGAAACAGTGAGGACCTTTACAACAAATGAAGAAGTGGTTGTGGAATGGATAGCCTCTGAACCAGAAGTAACCGAATATGTAGTTGAGTGGTATGAGGAATTGGAGACAGATCCTTTTAGTAGATCATGGCAATATGTATCAAATTCTACAAACTGGAAAACTAACAAAAGTATGTTTGTTTATCAGTTACAGCTGTAACAATGTACAGATACATATGTATTTATGTATATTTATTTATAGGTAGACTGGAAAGAACAAACAAGAATGAACTCATCCAGCTTTCCTCAGACCATTTTAAAAAATAAAGCAATATTACATGCTTTATTGAAATCTCTTCATGTAATTTCATAGCAATTTTAACTCAAATTTTCATGCAACATGCAAGATGGTGTTTGGTCCCATGTAAGATTAGGCTAGAGTTTTCATATTGAAGAACTGTGTCTTGATCTTATGCCATGAATCTTCCAACTGGGAGGCTTATGACAGATATACACTACTTAAGCAGAGAAACCGAGAACCAAAAAAATGAATCTGAAGATTGGAAACGGTCATGTGCCTTCATGTGGGTTAGAGAGACAGCAAGAAACCTGAAAGGGGATTTGAAGGAGAATTCTACTTTAAAATAAGCAAGTGGAGTGATTGGTCAATCTGGCATGTTAAATATCACATAATCACATTTGTATTATGACCTACAGCATTTCTAGGAGGTTTCAGTGGCTTTATGATGCTCTGACAAATAGGTGAGGATCTGCTTACTTTTTTGTTTTAGAGGCTGACTTTTTTTTAACAGGTAATCTTTCTTAGTTTGGCTATGTCTGTGTAGTTTCAACTCAAAACCAAACAATGTGCAGAGCTCAAGAGGTATGTGCAAAGGCAAAACTGGGAATATTGATGTTGATGTAAATATCCCATGCACATTACCTTTAGTTAAGGAAATGCATCTGCTTTTCTTTATACATTTGGATTTTGGTTTTGGGGTTTTTGTTTGGTTGGTTGGTTTTGGGGTTTTTTTACAAAAACAGGAATAATAGTGAAAATGTTTAATATAATATATGTAATGTATGTGATAAGTGCATTTTGGACTATTAGCTCTTTGGTTCTCCACTAGTGAAATTAGATTTATCAAATTTGAAAGCAGTTCTTGTTCATATATGGATCTTTCTGAATGCTACACCAAGGAAGAAGAATCTCCAAAGTTTTCAGAAAACAAGTACTCTGCATTTTCTGAAGTGAAAAGGAACATTTGGTTTGTTAATGATGAATGTAGCTAGCTTGCCCCTGAAATTTGTCTTACTGGCTCAGACAAGAGTTATTTAAATACTGTTTCTGTGCTACAGTAAACCAAATTAAACAAAAATCTGCTTGAAGTAAAATTCAAGAGCAGTTTATTACACATTGAACTGAGATGGGTGAGTCTGCTGAAAATTGCACTATTTCAGCAATTTGCTGTGAGGAATAAATGCTATTTACAGCTGTTCTCAGTGTATTAAAAAAGCCAGCTTTCCTCCTCAGCATTATTAGATCTTTGTTTACCCTAAGCACAAGTCACATTAGAAATGTCAAGGCAAATTCAGACATTGTTATTCAGGCCTGATTCTAGCATTCTTTTGTGGAATTATTTTAAGGACGACATGTGAGCCGCCATAACTTCTGCTGGGTTGCAGTAGGTGTAAGGGACTGAAAAAGCAGCAGAGCTGATACAATGCAGGGATTTGTCAATAGCCATTATTCTTGCTGAACAAGCTGCAGGACTTGAGGAGGAATGGTCTAGGAAACCCTTTACACTAGTTTCATCCTGCAGGGTGTAAAGCCACATATGTGTCCTCCAAGAGTTGATGAGACTTGCTTGTAAGTAGGGCGTGCACCCTGTTGATTATTTGGCTGCTGGATTGTTCAGAGCTCAAAACTTTGTTTCCAGAAGCCTGAACTATGTCTTGAAACACATAAAATTCTACTGCAGAGATTTCTCTTGTACAATTGTACTTTTGAGTCAAGCTGGTTAGAAGCAGATCTGCAGTTGGCATAACTTGAACATCAATGTGGAGTTAAGAGCTGGGGCTCCATTGTGCCTTTGAAGCTGTTTGCATGAGACAAAACTCTCTTCTGCAAAGCAGTAAACCTAAAGATATGTGAAATTACAAATATTCCTGAAAGTATCATTTTATACTGGTTATTTGAAAATAAAAACTTTCTCCAAAACCTTAAACTGTCATGAGATGAGTAATAGAGAAGCTGTATAAGGCTGAAGTATAATTACTCATTCAAAGTATTTCTCATGAAAAATGAGTCAGAAACCAAGTGCTCTTATGAATACCACTACATAAAATTCATTGCATTAAGGGCAGTAATGAGCATTTGAGGCAGTAAATATAAATTGTGCTTGCTAAAAAGTTGAAGAAAATAGAGGTCTGTAACAGTATGTTTAGGACTACACTGTGATTTATTCTACTTTGATTGTATTAATCTTACATAGAGAATTGTATGTAAATATTCTTTTTTTTCCTTTACAGAAAACTTTAAACCATTTATATGCTATAACATCTCAGTGTACCCTGTTTATGGATATAAAGTAGCAGCTCCATATTCAGTACAAACTTATGTTCAAGAAAAAAGTACGTATTTTAAACTAATGATGTTGTGAAAGGTGTGTTGTAGTCTGTCTCTCAGCGTGTATTATCTTTGAGCGATCTGGTACTGGGGTTATTCTGTTCATAGATCAGCTACTGAATTGTTCAGTAAAGAAAATTGAATCTTGTAATACAGGTACATTGGTGCTTGAATCCACTCATTTGTTGTAAAGTTTACATACTGTATACAAAGCACTTAGAAAGAGTATAGCTACAAACATGAAACAGTTTTTTAAACTGGGTATCTCTTAAATGGTACAGCTTGTTTAGATATATAATTAGACTTGTTTTTAATGCTTGTCTGCACTTAGCAGTGCTAATATATGAGGAAATTCACTCACAGAATGAAATGGATGGTTTGAAAAGCTTGCTTTTCGTTAAATTTTATAATGTAACAAAATGTTTGCAGCCCTGCACATGAAAAATGGTAAGAAGCCATGATGTTTGCGATTGGATAGAAACTGTGGATGAAATAGCGTTTTGGGTGGGGATGGGAGGAAGGTTTCTTTATTTGTAGAAGTTCAATGTGAATTCAGTGATTTATACAGCCAGCTGTAAGAATGTAGTTTACTGGTAATTTTAAGATTTCAGGTGCAAATGTCAGTTTGTGTGTGTGCATATATAGGTCTATGCAAGTGTGCATGCACACATAGTACAATGCACTACTAAACAACATTAATTACTAGGAGGAGGTAAGGGAGTATTGTATGTTTGAGTAATACTTAACTAGCACAGTTACAACTTCATTTCAAGTGCTTTCCTATTTATAGGGAGCTGTGACCATACTAATGGTTGTCACAGAATGGGAAGGAAGATACATGTTTTAAAACTGAAGCACAGAGAACTCTTGCTTCAAAGTTACGAGCAATGCACATGAGTTTGTCTTGTATAAGTAGAAAGACTTTGTCTAATGTGATGGGCAAAGACTGGGTGTGCTGGAGACCCCAGTTGAATCTCAGCTCAGCCAGAGACATCCTGCATACACAGTGACCTTGCACTGGAGTTCCCCTGTGAGTGCATAAGGATGTTTTACCTCTTGATCTCTCTCTAATGTTGTGAGGATAGAGCCTTTTAACGATCTTGAGGTATTTGGATGCAGTAACATTGAGAACTATGCAAATGCCAGAATAGATGAGGGGGAGTATTAATCAGAAGAAATCACACATTAAAGAGGGTGAGAAAAGTTAAGGGCTGTATCAGAGCACTAAGATGACTTATTTACTTGTACATTTGTTGCCCCGATGTTACTGGTATGTGTGAAATAACGCAGATGGATAACATTGTGGTACTTAGACTGTTTTACTACTTTTTCTAATTTATAATACTTCTGTGCAGAGCCATCAGAAGGACCTGTGGCTGACACAGGCATTCCAGGGAAAAATGAAGTTACAGTAAAATGGAATGAGATTTCAAAGGATAAAAGAAATGGATTTATCAGTAACTATACAATATTTTATAAACCTGAAGATGGAAAAGAATTGAGTAAGTATAGATTAAACATTAACGCTTTCAACAGGGTTATGACAATCTGATGTCTGAAGATAGTTATTTTCATAGTTATTTGCACACTTTGTTATTGTATGTTATAAATATGTCTGAAAATACTGGTACTAAATGTGGCTTACATAATGATTAAAAAATTTTTTAGGTTTAATTGAAATGATGGGGTATTCTAGTCAATAGTCCCTGCTTTAATACTACACATGTATTCTTGCTCAGTTTCTTTGTTCTGAACTTATTTTGCACAGCACTGCTTGCTCTTAGTTAATCTTTTTTACTATTAGTTTTGTACTACCCACGGTAGTACAGCCATGACTGTTGACCACATAGTCCTTTCTGCTTCTCAGATGCAAATCTGATTGATCTCCAGGTGATAAATATAGTCAGTGTATGGCAGCACTATCATTCCTCTTCCCTTTCCAGACCAGGATGGAAACTGATATATGAGAGACATTTTGCAGATTGTTCTCTGTTAGCAGTAAAAAAATCAAATTTGCAGGATTATGCCAAATGAGAGAGTCCTATTTGTCAGATACTTGCTGTTTTCCCCTTTTACATATGTACTAGTCTCCTTCCATCTTCAAATCTCTCTTCCATTGTGACACACCTCTGAAGCCAATGGAAAAAGTAATGGCAGAAGTAGAGGAGCTAAAGTGGAGCTAAAATATATTGGAGAGTCATAGATCTAGTGCAAATTCATTAATTTGAACCTTATGAGGATTCAGTGAATTTCTAAGTTCCGTGCATGTCCTTGGAAGGATTCCTTTCCCAAGCCCTCAGCTTCTGGAACAGTATGGTGGAAATTTTCTGGTAAAAATGTTTTTACAGTCAGTTTTATAATAAAAGCAAAATAGCAAATTATAGCCAAGAAGCTAAAATAAGCTGCCAAGAAATAGTTTATTTGGACATAGTTTTTAGGTTAATTTCTTCAAATGTGCTTGATTTTCTGTGCTTGGTACTGTTTTTCTACTGTGGAGGCTGACAGCATGACTTTTTGAGCATATTCGTAATCTCCTACCTCAAAGAGTACTATTCATACAAGGTGTCAGTATAATCCTATCTATCCCAAACTTCTCTAGCCTAAATCTCAGCAGAATCTTTTACGAGAAGTGTTTTGGTGACCTAAATTTGTTCTTCCTGTATAGTTTATGAAGAATGCTGCTGTATCATTCAGTGCTTCAGAAATGGTTCTTTTTCCTTCTTTGTTTTAGACATCACTGTTAGCAGACACCTAACAAAATCTTTTTTTAAAAAGATCTCAAACTTAGAAATCTTGTGTTGTCTTCAGTTGCTTCTGGATATCCAGTTTGGAGCCAGGGCAAGAGCATTCTTGGTAATTTTTAAATTAGAAAGAGGAAGCTGATTATTTCTGTGAGATTCAGTCGTCTACATGCAGTTTTTCCTGCTGTGTTGGTTTCTGAGTAATTTAATGCTGACTGCTTTGTGTGGGATCATCCTCAGGATATGCAGTCTCATGTTATGGAGCTATGGATCTCCGTATTACTTCTAACGTAAAGTAGACTATGCCCATTTTAAGGGTTCAGGTTCATTTCTTTAGGAAATTAGTTTTAAATAGCAACTCAAGGGAGTTCAATTTAAATGGCAAAACCCTACTGTATTGATGTTTTTTGAGGCTTCTGTGATGTCACATCTTTTTGATAAAAATAGAACATGGAGTTTGTGCCAAGTTTGTGACTTCACCGATGGCCTTTTAACTCTAGAACTTTACCTTCCCCTCCCTGATTTAAGAGAAACTCAGGTGGTTTAATCTCAGGGCATATTGCAGTGTATCTATTTCCTGAGTGTTTCTTGACTGAACTGAATGATGACATGAGTTGGCTTTGACTTGATGCACCAGAAGATGTTTTAGTGACTTTAATTTCATAATATGAACACGCTTTTAATGCTGTTTGTAGACATAGAATGTTTTGTATGCCCTGCTTAAAAAAATTTAAAAGTGAAGCACACCATACTAATTCCAGTAATGGAGAAGGTATTGGAAATGTTGAGTTCTATTCAGAAAAGCATTTTTAAACTTGGAAAAAAATTCCTGTTGATTTTGGCTTTCCTCTGACTTTATTGGGGTGATATCCCAGTGCTGATCAATTGCAGCCTTTTGGATGATCAGTGTCTAACTGCATGTACTAGAAATATAGTTAAATTTAATGAGCTGCGAAACTATTTTAAGTTCTTAATTTCCAAGCGTAGGTTCCCGGAGATAAAGTTCTCAAAGCACTGTTTTCAATGATAAAATAAACTACAGGAGATCATAATTTGTCTATCTTTAATATATGGAAAAAAAAGTGTATTTATTTTTAAAAGTAAATACATAATGGTTTATTTTTTTGCCCTAAACTTTTAAGTAGCATTGAGAAACACTGTTTAGTAACTTAAGTTTTCCCTCTCAAAGGACTGATAAGGTCGCTTTGTATTTCAAGTTGTCTTTAAAATACTTTGAGATCTATCATTGTAAAAGATGCTAAATAAGTGTACAGTTCCCTGATACAACACTATTTTTTGTGTTTATTGACATAAATCTTCTCCTAAAAAGATGAAACAGTGAACTCTGATGTTCTGCAATACAGACTGAAGTCCTTACAGGCTAATACGCAATATACTGTCTATATCATGGCAAGTAATGAAGCTGGTGGAACCAGTGGAGAGCCAAAAACCTTCAAGACTTTGAAATTCAGTAAGTAATATTCCAGGTTAGTTATTACTATTTTAAAAACAGGTTTGGGAATAAGAAATATAGGATATTTTTGTTTCGGCATTTGTTAATATTTTTTTTTTCAATTAGTGTTAAACAAAACAAGGAAGAATTACCAACACTAGCTGAATTTAACTCGATTTCACGGTTCATCTCACAGACTAAAACCTCAAGATTAGAAGTCAAACCCCCAAATCTTTCTTTTCCTGTCAATAAAGCTGTGGAATACTATGGATGTTTGTGGGACCAACAGTTTGTATGCGGTCAATTATGGGATGGGGTGCCTAACACTTACTAAAAAGCAGATATTTCCATCTGAGATACTAGATTTAGAATAGCTGTGCATTGCGTTGCATCTCTTTGGCTGTATAAGCTTAACTAATAAATGAGTGCACAGGTTGTGGCCAGTGTGTGTGTATAAGTATCTTTTTCTATTTCTTACTATTTGTTTTAGCCAGATTTTACCAAGGAGGTTGGTCTGATGGCTGCAGGTCAGAAGTTCAGACACCTGCTCATTTCTACTTCTGGAAGAGTGTTTTCAATATATACATAAATTGTTGTAGCGGTGGCCAAACTGAAATATAAAGAAGTGCATGAGCTATCCTTAAATTTGTCATGGGACTCGAAGCTGATTTTTTTTTTGCCTGTAAATTCATCTGCTCATTTGCTACTCAAATGCAAGCTAAGTTAGACTATGCTGAGGTCTGGTGTCTATTGCTGTCAGTACCTACCTCTGGTAGGTACTTGGAAGCTAGCTCAGAAATCTGTGCAGTGTTTCAGTCAGAGTATTTTTTGTGTATTTAAAACCTATCTCCTGCATTGAATTTACTATTTAATTTGCAGTTACAGGTAGAAGTGGCACTATATGGCAGTTTTAGGTTACTCTAGAACAACAGGTGCCCAGAGGGGTGGTAGACTGTTCATCCTGGGTGACTTTCAAAGGTTGGCTTGGTATGGCCCTAAGCAGCGTGATTCTAATTTCAAAGCTAGACGAAGTCACCTACAGATGTCCGCTCCAATCTGAATTATTGTGTGATTCTATTAATAAAGGAAACTTTAAAATGCAATACACCTGTGCCTGAGATCCTGAGAAGTCTCATCATGAGCTGCTTTTCTGGCTCAGTAACTGTGACTTGTTGGATTCAAAATACCCATCTTTTGACATGTCGTACAATGAGTACCATACCGTAGTCTGAGTAATTTTGGCTAGTTTTGACAGAGCGCTTTAGAATTGTGCTAATTGGGTGACGTGGATGTTAAAAATTAGCTCTCTTAAGCGAATCCATGAAGAAATAATAAATATCTGTGGTTTGTTTTATTTTTATTTTTTTTTGCCTCTAAAGATAAAGAAGATATTATTTTCATTGCTCTACCTGTTGGAGTAAGCATGTTGTTTCTGTTAGGCCTTTGGATAACATGCATTTTGAAAAAACACGCGTGAGTACATTTTCTGCTTTCTAAAACTGAACACAATCAGTTAATTTTAACTTGTAAAAGGCAAATATATATAAATCTTATAAATGCTTTTGTTGGGTTCCAAACCAATGTCAAATTAAGAAAGTAAGCAATTGGGAGTAACAAATAACTAAGGATGCAGGTTATCTTGTAACTGTAGTTAATGTGCTACAGTCCAAAAATAAGTACTAATTTTAGAAAGTGCAGTAAATTGGAACAAAAGAAACAGGAGAAACAGATTTACGTATCACCTGTATCAGTTTATGGAAAATGCTACATGCCATTTGCAGTTCCATGGTCAATCAAGTGAGGAGAGCATACTTTAAGTCAGTTACTGGAAAGTTAATAATGCCAAAAATAAAGTTTCCCAGGCACTTTTAATGTATCTGCTAGTACATCACTAGAACACGTTTCATATAACACCTATCGCTTATCTTAGTTACATTAATATTACTTTCGTTAGTTTGTGACACTTCCCTTGAGCTATAAAGAAGTCATGAAGAAACTATAAATTGCATCATGTGAAAGCATTTGGATGCCTGATCCATTAGTATGGATCCATATCTATACAAGATTCATAATCCTTTTATCTGCCATCACATATGTCCCCTGCTAAATTTTAAATTGCTTCCTCAGAGCATGGGAATATGACTGTGAAGATTTTTAAGGTTATAAAATGTGCTTTTCTTTAGCATGAAAAGTGACTAAGTTGTTTGGCTGAAGCTTAATAAGAATTATTAACTGTTTTGGGGTGTTCTAAGCTATTGGATTGTTGTCATGCAAAGCATCAGGTAATAAGTATATCTGAAGTAGTTAAGTATAATTCCCAGCTCTTTTACATCTTCATCTGTGTCATGTATTCTGAATTTTTACAATAGTAAGAAATTATGCTTTGATTCTGGAGAATAGTTTGAGATGTAGTTGAGTGTAGATCAAATTGCAATGTGAAAAGTCAAGCTATGGCCTAGTTTTCATTCACTTGCGTGTGTACCCAGTATCAATGAGTGATTCATTTTGTTTCCTGTTTACTATTCCGTTGGACAGTTATAAGCTACAATGTCAGTTAGCATAATTTATCTGCTGTTATTGTAAGAGTTCAGCATAGCTCTAGTGTGGTATAGTGCTAGGGAAACTTTCCTAGAGCAAAGTTTATGTGAGGTGGCTTTTCACTGAAAAACCACCCTGCAACATGATCATGTCAGGTTTTGTGTACAGCCTTAATTTGGCATGATAGTATTTGATCTACTATACAATAAAAATTGTGCATTAGTAATTTTTCTGCAGTGACCCTCTCTGTAGCCCAAGATTTTTATTTGTTGAGATCTTTTGTAATAAAAATGAATGTGAGGGAAGACAATTTTAATTAAAAATACTGTGTTAATACAGGAAAGACTTCTCTTGTGAAAGTTTGATATTTTAGCAATATTTGGGCTTTCTGCAGATTTGTTCATTTTATTTTTAATAATCCATCTCTTTCATCATTTGGCTAAAATACCTTTCTCAATGATAGGTTTAAAAAGGTTTGCTGGCCTGATATACCCAATCCTGCAGAGAGCATTGCAGTGGAGTGGCCTCTTGATACATCCATGGTAATAATTGCAATTTCATGTATTAAAGAAGGGATCAAATGGAGAGAGAAATCTTTCTCTGACAGTCATTTTATGACTAAATAAAAAAACCTGTTGAGTTTCATTCTTCTGTTCAAGTGCTATAAAATGCTCTTCCTTGTATTTCAAACCAATAGAACAGATGCATCTTTATAAAGTATTTTCATTTAATTCTTATATGATAATGAGAAATGTTTTGAATTTATAAAGTGATTGGTCAACATGTTTTATTAAATAAAGTCAATTACATTTGCTTGGATTATTGAGTCTACTGAGTCAGATTCCCACAGCTGGATATTTCCTCCCTTCTCCACCAAAAAATGCAGTGCAACATATAGTAAAATTTGGTGTGTATTATTGTACTAACATTTCCATCTTTTTTATTGTTGGATATTTATTCCTTATTAAAGTTTTGATATGTATTTGAATGAAGTGGTGTTGGTCAGGTTTACATAGAAAGTGTAATCTGTGGAGAATGGGATTTAAACTTTTTTCTGAAAAATGGCTCGTTAGAGTGGAGAAGATGGAAACAGTCCAAGCCTGATTCCAAGCCTTCATTGAAACTCCTTATTTTAGTTAGCACAGAAAGCCTAATATGAAATTGTTTAACAAATGGACAGAATAACTTTGTCATTTTTGGTACTTGTTCACATATAACTGAATCCCAGCTGAAATGCACATGAACTCTTTATTAATGCACTCTTAAAAGTTAAGAGTCAAACAGAGCTCAAGTGGCAATATTTTATATATTAAAAAAATAAACTAATACATTATCTATCCCTATATAACTTTCCAATTTATCTCTTTGTACTGACAGAATAATTCATTTTTGAAGGGAGTGACACCTGAGGCTAAAACCATAGACTGTGAAGACATAAGTGTTTTGGAACATTGTTTCCCTGAAGAAAGTCAGGAAGGATCACTACTAATGAACTGTGAAAACCATGTTTCTGAATGTACTGATATTAATACAAAAGGCATGATTAACGGAGATAAAAAGATACTGTATAATGAAGAAAATAAAGTTGCAAAATGTTTTTCACCATCCATGCCTTATATAATTACCGATCAAGATATCAGAAGTCAAATGCATTCAGCTTTGATACCAGCGAAGGAGATCCACCCCATAGAAATGCTGGAAGATGATTTATGTGAATCCCAACAGACTTCAATTAAAAATGAAGAAGATGATAATGAAGAAGTTTTAAAGCTGGAAGATTTCAGTGAAAAAGCACTGTTCAATCCATACCTTAAAAATTCTGTTAAAACAAGGGAATTTCTTGTTTCTGAGAACTTGCCAGAACACAGTAAGAATGAACCCAAAAGCCAGTCAGCTGTCTTACCTCCTTTTCAACAAAATGTTGCAGGACAGTCTTACATAACACTGGACATGTTTGGGCTGGCCACAGCTCATTAGCTTGAGAAAACTTTCCTTTGTAAAGTCCCCTTGTGATACGTGTCTTGGCATTGCTGCTCAAATGTATTCATATGTTCTAACCTGGCAGATCTCGGTTAATTTGGATGAAAACACCCCCTTCCTTTGAACAGCTGTGAAGTAATTTTTTGCACTGTGTTTATACCCATCACGGTTCACTTTCAGTGTGGGATGGGGTTTTTTTTTGCTTGTTTTTGGTTTTTTTTACCAGATAGATGTGCCAGTAGTGAGGCAAAGGAAGTAGCTTTTCTTATCTCTTCTTAGTTCTCCCATATCAGTCTGCTGAAACAAACTGATCTTTACTGCCGGAGCATCCAGCAGTGCAAGCAGCTCACCGATTTTCCCCTGGGCAACCAGTTCCCATGGCTGAGCATTGCTGAGGAAGTGGGGACTGACTTGAACAGCGCCAGGATCTGCTGAATCCTTCCTTAAGTCATGTGGAGTAGAACTACTTTCCTGTTCTTATTTCCCTTGATTGTTTTATATCTTATTTTATGTATAGTGTTCCTCCTGCTCTGCAAATACTTGGTAGATTTCAGTAATTGTCTTTTTGCATCCTGACTCTTGAATTAGTGGTTTCGCTCATAGTTTCTCTGTCTTTATTGAGAGGGTATTTGTTATGTATATGCTATTGACTTATCAGCATTTTGGAACAGGTAGGATTATGCTGGCTTTGTTGCTTCCTTCCCTTTCTCTTATGTTTTTAATCATCCTCTGCATTTTGTGCTGCTGTTCTCTCCTGTTTGTTTACTGCCTTTTAAAACTCTGTTTACTACAGGATATCTTGTTATCTTGTTCCTTTGCCTCTAATTTCTCCCAGTTTAAAACTGTGTTTCCTAGTTGAGGTTTTGAAATTTTTGGACTGAAAAAAAATTCAACTAAATACAGCATCTTGTGCTGGAATAAACACTGAGTTTATATTTAGGAAATTATTTTTCTGGGAGGTATTGAAAAAAACCCTAAGTTTACAAAATATCTCCACATATACTCTGGTAACTGATTTAGGATTGGAGATTTCTACATGAAGGCTAGAACTTTCGTAATTTGTTTTATGATTTTGATAAGTCATAAAACTACTTGTAGTTTCCATTTTATACAGCAGCAATTAAGCAGGAAGCTCTCCATCACACTAATTTTTTTTCAGCAGGAAAGAGGCTATTACTGTAAAATTCTTAACAAAATATACAGTCTTGTTAAATGACATGTTAAAAAAAAGAGATGGAGAGTCAACTCTAAGTAAAATGTGTTGAAAACGGGTGTTCAGTATGACACGTGGCATATAGTGGTTTTAAGACTTCAAACTGTTTTCACAGTATTTAAAGGCTTGACGTTATCAGTCTTGTTTGTGCATAACTACAGACTTTAGGAGTGAAAATGATACAGGAGTCATGGGGATAGAAAATGAGAGACAAATGTGAATAGGAATAGAAAGCCTTTCCTTTCTGTGCAGGAAGAGGAGTGGGAGAATGGAAAATACATTGTCCAGCATGAATGAGGAGACTGAGCCTTACCCTGGATGTATTGGCTCTTACTTGCATTGTGTTGGGGAAGATAGGGTAAAGCTTGCATGTAGGCTTTTAATGTATAGTTTGGAAGTTGCTTTTACTTATAGCAATGTTTGTTTAGATTCCAAGAAAGAATGAGAAATAATTTCTGCAAATGTTCCTTGTACAGCAACGCTGATTTCCACCCCCCCAAGTTTGTTGAATCACTTTCCCAACCACAGTGCTATAAGCCAAAATGTATGTATATTTGTTCTTAAAAGCCCTTGCTTACTTATCTAAGTCATGCTCTGAAATCAGCATGGGACACATCTTTGCTTGGGTCAATGCTCCTGCTTCACTCGCTTCCAGACTTCTCACTCACAGCTACATTGCCATTTCCTAGGATTCAGAAGTCACTGACTCAGACACAGCAGTTTTTTCCCCCTTAAATCTCAGTATTTGTTTTAATATCACAAGATTTTAAAATAAACAGATACAGACGTATTTTGGGGCCTGTCTAGGAATTGTTTAGCAGCCATGTGAAAGCTGCATTCTCTGAGTTTCATGGTTGAGTTAGGTAAAAAATAAAAATAATGCAGCCTTTAAGAGATCATTAGAAAAGGGAGGTTCTTCCTGGGTGGTTTGTTTAGGGTCTCTCTGTAACATATATTAGCTTCTGGAGGGTAAGTAATAACCTGCTTTTCTATCCCATTTTATTTCCTTCTCTGTTGCTATTCTGCTTTTCTCTCCTCACTTCTGATTTCCTTGCCCATTATTTTCTCTGAGAAGGAGTAATGTAGTAAGTGTGCTCAGTGCATCTCAGAAATTAGGGCTGCGTTTTGCCCATGCTTTGTATGCCAGCTTCTTGGACTTGGTTTGTTTTGCATTCAGAGTTGTACTCTTTCTGACCTTTTACAATTTGTCTTTCAAACTAATGCTGTGAACAATGAAAAAAATAAAACATGAGAGCACATGGAAGAGTTTTTATCAATTTTTACTAAATACACCATTTAGGCATTTTAGATTTTCATATTCATTTAGAAGTGTGATCCTATTTTGAGAGGGATCCACAAATAGATTGGGTATATAGTTATTCCACTTTTATAATGTCTGGTAGCAATGGCAGGTTGGATATTACAATACTTCAGCATTTTTGATACATTTTTTTATAGAACACCTCATGTCATTAGTCCTAGAAAGCAGTTTTCCTAGATTTCACTTCACCATCACTGATCTGAAAAATGCCCATTTCTATCCCTCCTTAAAATGCAGAAAATTAATCTCTCAGGTGTATGGGTCTTTGCAAGGTTAATAGACATCAGCTTGTGGCGTAATTTCAAGAAGATACTGATACATCTTCACAGTTGTCATTCTTCTGTGTATTAGATAAATAATTCCTTTCTGACCTTAAGGCTTATGCCCTCCAAATTATTAATAGGTCATGTTTTTCACTTACCAGACTTTTAGCTAAATTTAAACATTCAGTCTTTTCTACCTGAGTTTACCTTTAACTCCCCAGAATTTTGAATTCTTTGACCAGGAATCCCACAAACTCTTTGATGTAACAGAGTAACCTGTACTAGGCAAATTTTCCATTCTACATAACCTATGATATTTCTGTGTTCCTCATGGCCTTTACAGTTGCCCAAATAGGGGGAAAAGTATGTTAGTGTTTAATGCAGTGAAGGGAAGAAAGCTTTCTTACACCAGTTAGCATGCTCCTCCAGAGATGTGATTGCTGAACAGCTGCTGTAGATGGACTGGCAAGGGGTCTGACCTAGCTGGTACTATTTAGTGTTTATCTTGCCACAGCATGTATTTCATTACAGATAACGTGTTGTCTTTTCCTATTCCTGGAAGATTAATTTATTAGAAATAGATCTCTTTTTGAGATAGTTGATGACTTCTCAAGATAGGTGTTTCAACTTCTGTTCACAAGTGAGAACTTACTCAGAAGAGTTGCAACACTAGTCCAAGTTTGGTATCTCGTGTAACACAGGTAAATGCATGCAACAGAGCCCTAATCTGAGCGCAGAGTGTATGTGTGTGTGACTCGCAGCTTCTGTTCTTGCTCAGCAAATGGGTTCATGTCACCTTTGCACAGCTCTGCTACAATTCCTTTTTACCAGTTTTGCACAGTGATGCCATAAGCATCATGTTTGTATGTTGCTTTGAGATTTTACACTGCAAGATGGGAAAAGGAGTCCAGGAAGTCTGGACATTCTTCAAGAAGAAAATCTTGAAGACGCAGGAGGAGGCTGACCCCATGTGCTGAAGGACAAGCTGGCAGGGAAGAAGACCAGCCTGGCTGAACAGAGAGCTTTGGCTGAAACTTGGGGGGGGAGAGAGTTTATGACCTTTGGAAGAAGGGGCAGGCAACTCAGGAGGACTACAAAGATGTCATGAGGTTATGCAGGGAGAAAATTAGTAGGGCCAAAGCTCAACTAGAACTTAATTTAGCTACTGCAGTAAAAGACAATGAAAAAGTTTCTATACATACATAAGCAACAAAAGGATGGCTAAGGAGAATCTCCATACTTTATTGGATGCGGGAGGAAACATAGTGACAAAGGATGAGGAAAAGGCTGAGGTACTTAATGCCTCCTTTGCCTCAGTTTTTAACAGTAAGACCAATTGTTCTCAGAGTACCCAGCCCCCTGAGCTGGGAGACAGAGACAGGGAGCAGAATGAAACCCCCATAATCCACAGGGAAATGGTGGGTGACCTGCTACACCACTTAGACACAGGGAAATGGTGGGTGACCTGCTACACCACTTAGACACACAGTTGTCTATGGGGCTGGATAGGATCCACCCAAGGGCACTGAGGGAGCTGGTGGAAGTGCTCACCAAGACACTTTCCATCATTTACCAGCAGTCCTGGCTAACTGGGGAGGTCCCAGTGGACTGGAGGTTAGCAAATGTGATGCCCATCTACAAGAAGGGCCTGAAGAAGTATCAGGGGAACTGCAGGCCTGTCAGCCTGACCTCGGTGCCAGGGGAGGTTATGGAGCAGATCGCCCTGAGTGCCATCACACAACACATACAGAACAACCAGGGATCAGGCCCGGTCAGCATGGGTTTATGAAAGGCAGGTCCTGCTTGACCAACCTGATCTCCTTCTATGACATGATGACCCACTTAAGGGATGAGGGAAAGGCTGTGGATGTTGTTTACCTAGACTTTAGTAAAGCCTTTGGCACCATTTCCCGCAGCATTCTCCTGGAGAACCTGGCTGCTCATGGCTTTGATGGGTATACTCTTTGCTGGGTGAAAGACTGGCTGGGTGGCTGGGCCCAAAGAGTGGTGGTGAATGGAGTTAAATCCAGTTGGTGATCAGTCACAAGTGGTGTTCCCCAGGGCTCAGTACTGGGGCCAGTTCTGTTTAATATCTGTATCAGTGATCTGGATGAGAGGATCGAGTGCACCCTCAGTAAGTTTGCAGATAAAAATGTCATGACCCAGACTGGACAGCCCAGGGAGTCGTGTTTACTTTGAAATTCCCTCTGGCTAAATTAAAGTGAAATGATACCAAACAATCAGTTAAAAATTTTATTTATGACAGAAGCAAACTGAACTGGGGAGGCATGGTAGTAGGTGGCAGGGTTTCTCACAATGGGAATTGGCATAAGACTACTTCTGTAAACTGTGTAACCCAGGGTAACCATATACAACAATTCAGGGAATAAGGAGATCCCTCCCGTTGAGTCCCGAGGTTCAGAGCAGACCCCCTTGCTTTCCAGACTCCTCCTCAGAGAAGGGCCCAGGGATGGCAGGATCCACTCCTAGTCTCAGACTTGGTCAGTGGTTTATGTCTTGAAACGGATGAGGTGTAGGGATTGTGGAAAAGGAAAGAGAGAAGAAGACAGAGAGAGAGAAAGGAAGAGAGAAAGATTTCACCAGTCCTGGGTCCAGCGTTGAGGGGTCCAGTCCTGGTGGGCTTGCACGCCTGGGGCTTCAGTTTGTGTCCTTTTATCATCCTTGCCCCTCCTTCGGGTCGGCACTCGAACTCGTCAGGTTAATGAACAGTTTCGGAGCCTTTGGGCTTGGGGGTCTTTTGTGGAGTAACTTCTCCTTCCCTGCAGACGTGGCCATTGTTTGATCTTTGTATCAGAAGAGCTCATCAGAACAGGGAGCTGCGCACCCTCCAGCACGCCCTCCCCCTCCTGTTGCTGACCTCTGAGCTGATGGGGTTTTCACCTGGGCTCCTTGCTGTGCAGGTTTGTCTTTAAGCAGAACTTGCCCCACCACAATGTTGGAGACATTAACTCTTTCAGTCTCTCACAGACACCAAGTTGGGAGGGAGGGTTGATCTACTCAAGGGTAGGAAGGCTCTACAGAGGGATCTGGACAGGCTGGATCGATGGGCTGAGGCTAATTGTATGAGGTTCAACAAGGCCAAGTGCCGGGTCCTGCACTTGGGTCACAACAACCCCATGCAGCGCTACAGGCTTGGGGAAGAGTGGCTGGAAAGCTGCCCAGCAGAGAAAGACCTGGGGGTGCTGGTTGACAGCCGGCTGAATATGAGCCAGCAGTGTGCCCAGGTGGCCAAGAAGGCCAATGGCATCCTGGCCTGCATCAGAAATAGTGTGGCCAGCAGGAGCAGGGAGGTGATCGTCCCCCTGTACTGGGCACTGGTGAGGCCACACCTCGAGTCCTGTGTTCAGTTTTGGGGCCCTCGCTACAGGAAAGGCATGGAGGTGCTGGAGCGCGTCCAG
>NW_010973158.1:5578200-5582292 GCF_000737465.1 Haliaeetus leucocephalus | reverse complement strand
TTGGCAGTGCTAGGTTGGACTCGATGATCTTACAGGTCTTTTCCAACCTAAATGGTTCTATGATTCCATAGGGTGCATTCTAGATATAACCCACTCTGTTGATGTTAGTTATTTCCTAGGGCAGACGGGAGCTGAGAATTAATGAGATCTGAAATTTGTGTTACAGACTTTTTGAAGGTACACCCATGCATACCACTCCTAAACACAAAAATGACTTCAGAATTATCTTAATGCTTTTTAACCTACTCGACACACTCATGTCTCGCTTATTCTGAGCTTATTGCCAGCTAGTCTTAAATTACTTGTATGTGCATTTGGATTCCCCCCCCCCCCCCCCGGCCCCTTTATTGTCTCCCTAATGGTTGTTGACTTTACATGAAGATGTGTTCCGAGTTACCACATCTTGTGCATATATGCCTGTCTTCATCTGTATGAGAAAACTTAAGCATCCTTGTTGTGAAAACAACAAAATTACATATGCAATGGAAAGCGTATTGTGCTGTTTCTGTGCACAGTATTTTTCTAGCATGTTGGACATTCACAGGTGAGGAAAGTTCGAATGTTATATTCACTGTTTGCCTCTAGAGTTTGTGCAAGCAGAATATCTTCGGATGTAGACTTTCAAGAAGAGGTCGCCCTGTTGCTGCTGCAAGTTGGTGTAGCTTCAGCAGAAGCGATGCAGTTATGCAGATATATATCATCTATGTAACTATCATCTTGATTCCTTTGAGAAACTGTCTGTTGAAGTGTTTGTGTACATCTATATATGTTTGTGTACACATGTGCCTGAGCCCAGACACAGTGAGGTATCATAATTAATCTAGTTTTGTGCAGCAATACCTGCAGAGAAGGAAGTTGTTTATGTAATTTATATTGCTGCTCAGTCTCATTCATCAGCGTAGATGAGACTGCTTCACTGCTTCACTGCTGGGATCTTCTATTTTATGTTATGCATGGAGTCTAGCATAGTCTAGCATCCTGGCCCTTGAGCAGAAATCCTGATCTATGTTTTTACTGTATTTGTTGCTGTGCTTTTAGATTGATGCTCCTTGTTTCAGTGTATATGCATTGCCTTCATGTCCGAGTTTCCCATGTGAGGAGGTGGGTGGCTCCTTCCACTCGCAGTTCAGTGCGAACCAGCACTTAAGCAATCTGGATGATCAAGAAGTGAGACATGAGCAGGCTCAAGTTCAGAACTACAGTGACAGTGTAGGTGTATCCTCCAGTGCTCCCATGGTACAGATAATGACTATGATCAATAGTAAGATAGCAACTTCAAATACCTAGTGACTGCAGCTGTAATAGGCAAGGCAACTGTCATAGGTAAGTTGATTAGATCTCTGCAGACACAAAGATCTTAGGGTGTTAATGTTGGGCTGTGTTTCATACCTGTCAAAATGACACTGAAAGGCTGGGTGGAACAAATGCCAGAGACCATGCTACCTGCAGCCTCAGATGAACACAATGTGATGTGGTCATGAAAGTGAGGTTTTAGCTGGTAGTTTTTGCAGTTAAATGGTACCAAATCCTTTGGCCTTACGTTGTCGGAGATTAGAAATTTTACAAGAAAAGATAGTGAATCAACTCTGAAGCTCTATTTCAGGGAAATCTCAGATTTTAACTTTGAAATTTCCCTTGATGGATTCGAGTAAGAGGGCTTTGTTGTAACAGAGATTTCATGTATTAGGTTGTAACATTCTAACTTTGCTAACCTAGATGTCAAAATAGAAAGTGTTGAAGATTCAACAGCACAACCTTTCGGAAGTTGTTTATGTAACAAGCAATGCAATTCCAAATCTCAGTGATCACACAAAACAGTATTTTTAGTAACAAATGTCATGCTCCTTAGCATTATAAGAGGTAGTTTTTGAATATTTATTTAATAGCTTTGTTTTACTAGCAGCTATTCTGAAATATTCAGGTAAGATACTCTGCCAAAGGTTACTTGGAAATAACACGTAAAGCTTTTATGCCACAAATGATTTGAGACTATATAAAACTTGCTTGTAAACAGCTGAAATGTGTATTAATTTGAGATAGTGTTCCAAGTGGCTTTGCTCTTGTTTCAAATCTATTGCAAAGATAGTGAAAGACTTGTTTTGCTGCTCCCTCTGTTAATGTTTGCCATATTGATAGCAGGAAGCAGGGCGCATTCTCAGTGTAGGTAAATCTTGAGCCCATAAGTATATGGACTTATTGCAAGTTCGGGTAGTTGTTAATAGCAGTCTGTTCTGCCTCCTGGCAAGACAGGAGTAAAATACACAGTGATCTTATGGTGTCTTCGTAGTAGGGCTATTTATCAGAAAATGTGCTACATTGGCTCAAAACCAGATCATACCTAAAGCAATTGTTTTGTCCTGTATACAAAGGATGACATTTGTAAATGGACCTGACAGAAAAACATTAAGCATTCTTTTTTAGTACAAACTATTTTTAGTCATAATGTTTATTAGGCATATTTATTACAAAATACTAACTGTACCCTTTTTGTGTATGTTTTGCTTACCAGTTTGGTAACTTGGGTGGAAGGCTCTAAGCAAAATACTGTCTTTTTAACCCCTTATGTCTTTCAGTTTTCTTCAGTTTTCCTACTTAGCAGAAATTCTATTTTCAATATTTGACAAAAATGCAATTATTCTGGTGAACTTGGATTAGTTTGTCTGGTCTTTTCCTGGGCTATGATTATTTTGTTTGCCCTTTTTTGCAAGAGTAGATAATAATTTCACTGCCACCTCGTTATTTAATTCAAACTATTGTTTTATCTAGGTCTTCTGAACTCAGAACATGAACATAAAGACTGACAATCCAAAAGTTGGAACAGATGTTTGACTAACATATTCTTCTGTGAAATGAGATTTTTTTAATAGAATGTCAAAACATGAACAGAAACAGATATGTATATGTAAGGTGTAGATTTGTTCTCGTAACTGTGTTTAAAACAGGATAGTTGAAAAGTAAAGACAGAGTGATTATTTTATGCTGCCCATCCCTATGCTTTACTTTCTTCAGCTTTTAAAAGACAATGCATTTGTAGAAAATGCTGTCCCCAAATGGAAAGGGGAATAGTTTCAAACAAGTCATGTATCTAAGTTTGTCTGAGAGATTAATGTCTGTTCCCAGGGTCCTGAGTTATTCAGGTTATTTGGGTGAGCTTTGGGAGCGTGGAGGAGGGTGGAGGGTTACCCCACTGCTCATTTGCTGTGGGATGAGGATGCTGGGAGAGTTGCTGCAGCCCAGCGGGGCTCATTAGCAGAATAGTCCATCTAAGCCTGGAATAGGCTTGTGTTTCCCAATTCAAGCAGTCAAAGAAACTATGCTATAATATGGTGGTTTATATTTCAAAAGTGCTGTTTTAACATTGACTAGTCCTATTGAGTCATGAGGTCAACACTTTCAAGTTCGAATGTTTGCCACCACCATTTTTCTCAACCTCTTAGATTGTCTTGATTTTCAGGCATTGCTCAGCCCCACACGGATGAGCTACAAGTGCTTTATCCTTGCTGAAAGCCTGCTGAGCCAACTTTTATGTTATCTAGATTTCAGTGTCTGACTCAATAGAACTGAAGTTTTGAAGTGAGTACTTATTTCCCAGAAAAGCAGCCCGATTTAGATTTCCTGGGTCTGTCATTGCTGTTCTCAGAGTGCAGTGCTGACCTAGCCAAAGGTAACTTCTGCAGAGTTTTCACTATTACATGAGCAACTGTATGTCTAATGGAGTTTGATGAAGAAGAAACATGTTTCATAATCATGGAACGATTATGCAATAGTATTCAGGGATGTCAGAAACAACGAGCACAAGATTATAATCAGGATAAATGCTCTGGGATGCCCATTTAGAACATCACTGAACTAAAATCAACACTTTAGTCTGTAAAAAAAAGAGCTTGAAAGGCTTTCTAAAATGATACTATGGCAAATTACATCCTAATGTAAGAGAACACAAGGAATTTCTTATCTGTAATTCTACCAAATAAGCACAGCATGCTTCTGAAATGAATCTTCTCGTAGTCAGTGTCTGCTAAGTCTGGGCATGGCCTTTAGGTTATATTTCTGTTCCTGTCTTTACCTCAAGCAGTTAGCGGGGGGGGGGGG
>NW_010973158.1:5537872-5578190 GCF_000737465.1 Haliaeetus leucocephalus | reverse complement strand
CCCCCTTAGAAGTAGGAATTTATGCTAGCATCAGTAGTTTATGAGCTACAGACATTTTGTATTTACAAAATGTGTTTAAAAATCCTCTGAACACAGGAAGAATTAAACAGTGGGGGATGGTATCTTTGCTTTTAACATAAAGCTTTTTCATAACTAGCATACTGCCCAGAAATGCTTCTGTCCAGCTGCCTTCATGGCTTGCTGCCTTTGCTGTCTGCTTCTCTCTCCCATGAACTTACAGCTCCTTCAGACATGCTCCCTGCATTTGCTTTCATCTCCAGTGATTTTTTTACAGCGTTAGAGCTTGGCTCACAAATAGGCCCTGAGTTTTGCTTGTCTTTAGGGACTGCATCTTCTGCTTTTGCTTTTATTTTCAGAAGGCCTTAATTGCTTTTACACTTCTGATGAAGGGTATCTGCAGTTTATGAGCCTAACAAGATTTCACGCTGTCTAACCTGCGAGAGGAAGGAAGCAGGAGAGTGTTGAATCACTTTGGGTGAAAATGGACACACAGGAGTTCAGATTGTGCTAATTTTCACCTTTCTTCCAGCACACAGGGCTGGTTCTCTCTCTGTAAGTACTGTCTTTATAAAGTAAAGGATGATCCTGGATCTAAGCTGTGCAGTACTGTTGTCCTAAAAGCAGATTCACTACCTGGTGTGCAATAGACCCATTTCACACACTCAGGAGAGATACTACTTTTTATTCAGGCCTGGGTGCTCAGTGGACTTTCCACAAATCAAGCTCACCAGATTCATCAGGTGTGCCTCTTTAATACACTGACAATTGCATATAATTTACTAAACTACTCCTATCTAGTACATATTCAAACTATCTAATGAATATGCATAGAGTTATATAACCATGAGTCAAATGCCTTCTCTACATGCAGGGGTGTCTTGGGTGGTCGTTTGGGGAGGTATCATCTCCTCACTTTGACTGCTAAGTTGCTCTGTGTCGGGTCAATGGTTCATTTTCCTGCCAAGAGGGATGTATCATCAACCAGGAAGAATAGAATGATCAGAATGATCTTGGCTACTTCTCTGGGTATTATTAAAATTGTTTTAAGTTGAAAATGATTAACTAAATTTAAAACAGGATTTTCTAATCTATGACAGGACTTTCTATATCTGACATCACTACATCTCCTGATATACTGGGGTAGTAGGGAGAGGAGATGCTTGATCTCAAATTCCCCAGCCCCATGACCCTAGCAACGTATAATTTCCTTGTGCCATTGGTTTGTGTGCCTGTCTGAATGCAAAACTACTGAACGAGTTGCTGCAAATGTAGCTAAGCCTACTACTAGGTCTGCTAGTATGTAGATGTGGCCCAGGTTTCCTAATCCTGAGGAGCGAGCTACCTCACATCTCAGTGAAAGTGAGCTGGCAATGCTGCATGTAATACGGGATAGGAGAGCAGGCATGTGGGGAAAATCCCTCACATGCCCCTGCTTGCTTTGTGGTGAGTGTTTTTTGTCGCCATGTCCTCAGATAAATTCTTGGATGCATTTTCTCCAGCTTGTGGTTGTTCTGCTCCCACCACTGAGGTTTGCTCTTGTAAGGACTGATTTTTTCCTTAATGATGGAGCCGGCTAACTCGTGTTTCTGTACAGAGAGAAACTTATGTTGCGTGAGATATCTCTATTCACTCCAGCTTTTGTGGATGAGTCTCAGTTTCACTGCCTTTAAAGGAGTTTGTGCTCTGGCAGTGTTTGTTTATTTTTGGTGTTTCTATGCTGACATTTTTATTTAAATTACTCCACATGTTGCACTCTCACAGAGTCTGACCTTTTTCCTGCATTGCATTCAGGCTAATTTTAAAGGCTGATATGAATTCTATTTTTCATACTTAAGTATTTGCTTTCATTTACGGATGTGTATCTATGCCTTATCTATCTAAATGGCATTAATTAAATTAATTAATAAGTAAAATGAAAAGGCTCTCTGACACAGACAGACAGGAATGTTGAAAGTTTCACTTAAAGAAGGAAGATACCCAGCAAACAGGTGAGTAAAAATGCATGCAGCAAATGGAGCATAATAGGGACTTGCTGAAAGAGCTGTGCCCTGAGCAGGCTCTGGAGGCATCTCCTGTTGTTCTGGGGCTATCAGCAAGCGCTTGTCTAGACAAATGTCTGGGAGAGGAAGATGGGGCAGGAAGGAGGGAGTCTCTTCAGGTGTCTCTGACTCAACACAGTGTAAACTTCATGTAGTCCACCATAAATGGCAGTCAGAGTATGTTTTAAAGGTTATTACAGTACCCCCATCTAGGAAAATTTGTCTTGATACCAAAATAGCACCCTTGCCTCATCCATAACCGAGTCCTGCAGTGGTGGTGGGAGAGAGGCTGTGTGCACAGTGGGGTGGTGGTCCCCGTGGCTCTTTGGTGCACATGCAGGCACGCATGCTCTTTCTCTGATGCTGAATCTTCTGAAAACGGGAAAAAGCTGCATCCGTTCAAGCAGGAAGAGTTTTGCTGCCACAGGTCTGGTCCAGAAATGGTCTTCAAGAGCCCCGTGTTTGTTTCTAAACTGAATGGGCGTGTACATTGGTAACAAATGCGTGTCAGTGGTGATTACTTATCTGGATGGTGCAGTGCAGTGATTCAGGCTGTAGCAATGCATGAGAACTGGCTTCCTATTAGCAAATCCCAGCGTGTTAGTCAGCCCGCAGGGACAAGGAGCCTGTAATTTGGGCCTGTTTTGTGTGGACTGGCTATTATGTGGCCCTGACCGACGGGAACGTGTGCCAGAGGGCACTGGGATGCTGACCTGCCTGGCAGCAGGTGGGCACTCAGCCTGCCCATGGGTCTGGATTTAATGTCCCACTCAGGATTGTGGGTGATGGAAGCACGAAACAAGCACCAGAGCTTTTGCTGAAAAAGGGAGAAGTGGGAGAGAAGCCAAGGGGACTTGCTAAACTGTCAGAAAAGAAATACTAAAAAAATATGAGTACTTTGGCAGCGGGTAGGAGCTGGGGCTGGAGCAGTCAGCCTGTCTGGCTGTTAAAGTTGACAATGCTGCTGCCATCTCCTGGCATGGCCCCGGTGGGCTGAACGGGCCCTGGCATGCTGTGGCCAAGCTGGGCTGCCCAGGACCTCCCAGAAATGCACCTGGAAGGCCAGGAGCAGGGCCATGCTATGCCGCTGAGAGCAGCAGACCTGTAGCACTCTGGGTCCCCACATGATGCACGGGCATCCTGCCCACAGTCCAAGGATGCTCCCTCACTGGTCCCAGTTAGCTTTGTCGGTGTATGTCTGTTGCTTGGCTGCATCCTGGAGGTAATGAGTGCCCCAGGCACTCCCAGCCCTGAAGAACATTTTCTGAGGAGCTTTATTTGGGATTTTGGTGCCCAGAACCTGCAGCATGCCCAGGATAACAGGCAGTGCCAGCAGTCACAGAGGACCGGCTGAGCGCTGGTGGGTATGGGTGGATGGGTCCTGCAGAGCTGTCCCCGGCCTCCGACCCAGCTCAGCGCCTGAGCCTGCAGCGTGAATTACATGTTAGCATAAAAGGGAAAGCCAGTGTGACACATAGCACACCAGTGCACAGTGTGTTTCCATTTTGCAGGTGAGCCTGGAGTCAGATTACTGACCCTGAATTTTGTCCCGTACCTCCCGGTTGGGTCATTTGTGCTCAGAGCCTCCCTGGCTGAGATGGGAATTTCCTAGCTATTTGTGGGGGGTGGGAGGGCTATTTTGGCTCTGCTAGTTATTTCATGGATGTTGGAGACTGCTGGGAAGACAGGAAGGCACTGCATTACTCTACCATGCACAGCACAAATGCCTGGAAAATATACGCAAGATGCTTTTGCAGAGAGGTTAAATGTTACTGTGATTATCAGCAGTCAAAACGAAGCCATTAATTCCCCAGCAGCCCTCCAAACACATTGCCCTGCGAGGTACACAGGGCTGGCAGGGCTCCTGTGCATCTGTTGCCCTGAGGCTGTTTCGCCGTGTTGCTGCCCAGTGCCTGTCCAGGCTGGACAAACCAGACTGCCCCGAGGGTAGCATGTGGTTAGGCATGTCCCCAGCTCCTCTGTGGGCTGTGCTGGCCCCCAGCCACGGGGATGGAGAACTGGCAGCCTCTGGCCTTCTGATGTGTACACTGCGCAAGTATGTGTTTCCTGTGGCAAGCACGGCATTCCCGTCATTTACTGTCCAGCCTCATTTTGTTTATTTAAACAGTTCCAGGAAGCAATCTTGCTCTGCTATTGGTGAAGCAGACGATGAAGATGAAGCTGCTGCCTCCTCTTCTACATGCACTTCACCCTGGAGTTGTAAAGCATAACTGTGCTGATACTCAGCAGCTATGATCTCAGGTGAGGAGGACACAGAAAAAAACCATGCTCCTCTAGAAACTGCAGGGGCCTTACATGGAACAGTGGTCAGGGAACTACTGTGCAGCAGACTAACATTTTGGAAAAGCAGTCTAGTGTTATATTTGCACCTAATTTAACACCAGGTGTTAACTAGCATAACAGTGACATAGCATTAACTAGTTACTAATTAACTGACTAGCATTAACTAGTGACAGAAACAATTTTTGGTGCTGGAGGTGATGCATAATGTAACACCCCCACCCCCTCACTTTTACATCAGTCTGAGTCTGCTTACACAAATCAGAACTTCAGCCAGGAAGGGGAAGAATTTGTCTTTCCTCAGCTGCCACCCTCGAAGACTTTTGCAGGTGTGACCACCCTTAGAAGATCCAGCTGTGCTTTTTCCGTACTGAGCTGTAAGTTCACTGAAGCCCCATGAGGGTCCTCCACCCATTAAAAACAAAAAACCCCAACACCAGTGAGACCAAGGGTAATGTCAGACACAGCCAGGGCTGTGACTCCTTTCTTGGAAACGGGTCTGTGTGAGTAGACAGCACTACACCCTGCTCCTCACTCCCACAGTGTTCCTTAGAACTGTATTTTTGGACACTCTTCTTCCCCTTTTCAACAGACCTAAACAATCCTGCCTGGAGCGCCAGTCCCACATCTTCAGAGCACGGAGCCTCAGGCAGACACAGTCACCCCTTCCCTGCTAAACTTGCCCATATACCCAGCTCGGTAGCCTTCTGTCCTGGTATACCACAGTCACATCTCTCTCAGGGAATGTGTCTCTGTTGCTTGCCCATTACATAGTGCCCAGACTCTTCTCCTTCTGTGGTTACTACTAAGTCAGCCTTACAAAACACCAACTCCAGCACACAAGGTACATATGGCATTTTGTTTTGTTTTCTTTTTGCATATTATGTACTAGACAAATGCAACATTCAGGCTCAGTTGGGTAACAGAGGAAGACATTCAAACTGACCATAAAGTAAATTGTAGAAAGCAGAGTTTATATGACAATAAGCATGCAGCTTGCAAAAGAATGAAGATAGTGTACTGGTATTAAAACACATTTCCATACAGAGACAGCTGATGCAGCAATTTACAAGTTTAACTTCTGGCTGGAGTATGCAAGCCCTTTAAAGCTGGCATTCAAATTACCAGTAGCTTAATCAGCCATACTTACTTAAAGTACACAGTAAAATTTGATTTAATGTTTACATTCACTAGCCATCCAATCCAGCATCAAGGCACTTTCCTTGTTAGTATGTCTGTCCCTGTGTCCCATGCCTCTGCCTACGTAGATGCATATATCAGCACAGCAACATTCGGTGACCAGTAACCTTGACCACAGACTCCTTAACCCAAATAAAAGCATGTGGTTACTAGACAATCCATCGCTGCATCGAAGTGTCAGGCTGTATGTGACACTGTAAACAAGACTGTTGTGTTAAAAAAACACGGCAAGTCGACTGGATCCATTAACGAATGTGCTTTGATATGAAGAAAAGCAATAGGTGTTATCAGTTTCAACACTGCAGAGAATGCTCATCCACCACGCCTGCAGTCACCGGAGAAGAACAGCTGGTGCAGAGCGCAGAAGATGCTTTAGTCTGAGCAGGAGGACACGGAGCTTTCCAGCCGTCCGTCGACAGTTGTGCCATACACGTTTTTCATCTATTGTTACAGAAGTGTGCTTCTGCAGAGTATCAGTGACTTTATTGCATATATCCCCTTCATGGTTGTCTTTGCAAATGAACACAAGTACTGGCTAAGGCTGCATTCTGGGAGGAACTTACTGCCCACCCTCTCTCTGCGCTAAAATTATGGGGTGGGGAGAAGCAGACAATTGTTGAGATCTGGCCCTTAGTCATTGATTTTAAATTTGTTTGTATCAAATCTTGTGGCCTTAAAAATGCATCCTTGAGCGTTAAGTCAGCACTGCTTTCATTTTTAGGAATGGCTCAGATTGCACAAGTACTACAAAGGAAACAACAGTGAAAGCAAACACACATGCCTTTTTTTTTTTTTTTTTAACTGACCCTTTCACTTCTAAGGAAGAGGGAAGAGAAATGGGAATTTGTGAGTCCAGTGCAAGATACTTAATTTTACCCTTCTCCAGACATTTGTACTTATACCTCCACTTTACTGCAGTTTTCTAGATCAAGAGCTAAGCTGAAGACTGTGGGGTTGGCTGTAATTCCCAAATAGCTGTTTCATGACAAAAGACTCAACGTATTTGTTATAAACTGCTTCCAAAGAACATTAAAAGAAACTCTTGGAATTTAAAATGCTATATGTATCCATCCTAGCAACCAGACAAGAGGTTACAAGGGATTAATGAAGTTTTACAATCCATCAGTCAGCAGAACTTTTAAACATGGTTAAAGGAATGTAACCAAGTAACAGTTAATCTCAATTACAACAACTGTCCCAGGGAAAATAAACTAGTATATTTAGTCCCATTTAACACACATAAATTAGAATTTAAAATGTGTATGTCCTGGAGCAGGGGCTGACTATTAACAATTTTACAGTCTTTGGAGTTTCAGATCCCACTGTTAAGTCAATACTACAACAGCATATATTGATGTGGGTCTTGGATATTCAAGACCTGGCACTAATGAAACAAATTCAGTTACTGAAGTTTAATCAGCATGCTGATTCCCATATACTGGGCACACTAATGTAAGTTTTAACCATCTGGCCATGCTCCTCCAGTGTCCAAGAACAGGACTTGGCCCTCACATGCAAACTCCCTCCTCCTCCCAGGGCTAAAGTTTTTTCCAGTCCTGATGATAAGCATTTTGCTAGGATGCTGTAGCACAGGCAGGCACGTGCTTGTCACAAACACTCCAGAGCAAAGCTTAGAAAAATTTTTGCTCTGCTGTGCTTTGCACTGCCAGGTTAAGGCTTTAGTTTACTACAGTTGGGCATATGAAACATAATTCCAAGACTTTCACTACTGTGAGAGAGGATAGTCCCAGACTAACTGCCCTGAAAGCAAGCCAACACACCTTAGAAAACCACAACAGAACTACAGAGATAAAAACATTCACTTTCCTTGTAAACAGAGGAGCAGTTAGCCTGCCTGCACTTAAGAGATATTTCAAATATGCTAATACAGGAAAAATACTTTATATTTCTACTGGCCTCCCTTTCCTGCCACCAAAGTAACAAGGTCTTTACAAGTATTCTCCCACCCCTACCTGAAAAATTCCAGTCCAGGAAAACAAGATGGACATGAAAGTATCAATAGTGAGTGTGATTTTATTTTAATAATGCCTTTATTTTGTAAAGTGCACCATAATTACTGGGGCAGGGGGGCAGGAAGGAGAGAGCTTTTTCTTTTATTACTGTGTTAGGGCCAAGTTCAGCGAATTTCAGTGGATTGCTCTAATTACATTACAGACACTCTAAAAACCTGTATGCAACTGTTAGATACAATTAGATAGTTATGATCTAAAGTACAAAATCAAGTTAAACTCTGAACACTGCATGATATAATATTTGGCACACAGGTTTATAAACAAGCTGTAAACCTGTTCTTTATATGTATTGTGGCTTCTACAAGCTGTTCAGCCACCAGTATCTCCTGCTTAGTCTTTAATGTTTTAGCCCTAGATAAATGCACAAGCCTTAAAGATAGGGTACAACTCTACCAGACAGACAGAATTCTCTCTAGGCTACACTCCTGTACAACTCTGAGTTTATTACCACTGGCCCACAAAGAAAGAAAGATGCCAGAAGTGACAGGCCAGAACTCTTGTTAGCACAGACCTTTAAAAATACAAATCTGTTGATGCTGTTTAACATTGGAAATGGTCCATGATTAACAGCAACAGAGAGAACAAAATGCCTTCCCTTTACACAACAGAAAGGCAAATAGCAACTTCAGGAACAACTGAAGTTGTCCCTCAAATATGATATATACTACACTATCAAAAGTTAGTATCACTGGATCACAAAACAACAATAAAAAAAATCCCCAAAACTAAATCATCAGTGTGTTTTTGAAAACATTCAGGCATTTGAAGCAATGCTCATACTAAGTAGCCAGGTTGTGGCCCACAGTATTTCAGAGATGAGCCAGAGGTGGATTAGATGCACATGACTGCAGGGCAGTTCTAATATGCATGCAAACCACTCAGAGACTTTCCCTTTTACTTATGGTTTCTACAGGCACTATGAAGTTTGCATAGAGAAGACAACTCATCCCCCAGTAAAGTAACTATTATTTTCCAACAGGAATGTGTTCTGACAAAGGAATGCTCCTTCAGCCTCTGAAAAAAACAAAAGACAATCTCTGCTGTCTCATGACAACATGCTCTTCATTATGCCCTTGCCCTGTCGGATGGAGTTTGAAGGTGCTGGGGTGGAGTGGGGAGAAAAGGAAGGGGACTGGTTTGAAGAAAGCTGTAGTTATAGTAAGCTGCAACATAGTCTTTTAGTTTAAAAAAGTGCCCTGATACAAAAAATACTGTTGGGAGAAAGGAACTGTAGAATACTGAAATGTTATTAAAGATTCTGCATTCTTTATCTGTTTTAAATAGTCCAGACTTCAAGAGGTAATCTTATGAATTTACTTTAGCATTGCATTTTTTTTAACAAAAGCAGAAGACACATGTGAACATTTATATGTAGACCTGTCCTTCCATGCAAGCTGGCAGACAAGGACAAGGGAAGTTGAAATGATAGACACCTGCCTTTCCAGGGCCTTTAGTAACTGCTCTGCAGAACAGCAGCACCAGAGGTCACAGCAAAAAAGGTTTCAGGTGGTCTTAAATACATAGTTCTTTGCTGAAGGAGAAATAAAACCTTTGTTTTATTCTCACAACACAGCATTTAGTGTTTCAAATTAAGGTCTTATTAGTGTCAGATTAGAAAGCTGACTAGACTAAGTTAAGGTTAAAAAACCCCATCTTCATAAGAGTGCCATAAAATTTCTAGTTATCATTGGAGAAGGGGTTTATTTCAATGTAATTTCATTTTTCTTTAAACCCTGGTAGAGGCAGTCTCCAAGAAATGTATCTTCTTCAAGAAAATGCAAACTCTATGAACAGGGGAAAATTGAGACCTAAGGAAAAAAAGTACAGAATTTTAACAACCACTTAAGTGTTATTTGTGGCTTATGATTGCTAATACATACATACTACCAGTAACATTCAAATTCAGGGTATAGGTTTTGTTTTTTCTTCTGAGACCTTCAATGACTTCAGTGCTTTGTTTTTTACTGCTTTCAGTTTCAAGGAGGACCTGCGGCATGAACAGTGACATTACAGCACACTAATCATTGTAGTCAAGGTAGGAAGAAGGTCGTATTTCCTTTCTCCTGAGCAGTTAGAAAAATGATAAAAACTTACAGCTCATTACTTGCCTCTCAAGATGTATACAGCAAAGGTGCACTTATTAAACAGAGGCAATTTATATGACCAGAGAGGTATGGTATAATCAGACAGTGATTTGGGTAAAAAAGACTTTAAATAATTTGTTTTTTCATCTGGATTTTTAAACTTTTGAACATGAGGCTGAACTGCTGTGCATGAAGTTGCAAGGCACATTTTTAGGTCAAATTATTATATAGTTCATGTGTACACATATCTAAATGTAGGCAGAATATCAATTACTATAGTAGTATTCAGAGTCAAGCAATCATGTCTTCTTATTTGCACACCATAGCAAGGTCTATTTCATTTTTGTAATTTTTAAACTGGGATGAACATGATTTACATGTCTAATAAGCTGGAAACTTGAGACACTGGGCCAAGTCAAAATTCAGAAAGTCAGTCAAGCTACTGAAAAGTATATGACAAGTATTCTTCCATGTTGGAATACTAAGTTTCAGTCTTACACAAAGATGCTCCAAGCAACTAAAGCTGGCTTTTTAGGCTTGTACACTGTCACAAATCAAAGTATTTCTTCTAGGAGGTCTATTGGCCAATGTGATTAATCGAAACTTGCCATTTTCAAACATGTGTAAATCTGATAATACACAAAAATTCCAAGGTAGCACAAAGGCCTTGTTCAGCTATCCAGACATAAGATTTTATGTAGTGCATAAAAGTAAGTCTCCAGTAGGTCTGGACTGCAAACTTTCCACAAAAACACAGTCCTTATTGTACTTTGTCAAATTACTCTTCACTTGAATTTCAATATTTCTATCTGCATTCAGATAAAAATACCTAGCTTAATTTATCAGAAACACAGGAGAAAGTGTGAACAGGCACTAATGAAGGCCTAAATAGAGCCAGTCTCTTCTCTCACTGAGGCATATAGCCCCCTTGTCTCACAGTCTGTGGGAGGTAACTTTTTGGCATTTCATCAACTGACAGTGGATTTCCTTCCACTGTTTCAGGTCTCACAGTTTGTCCTTCAGTACTTGTCTGTAAAACACCTAAGAGAGCAGCTTCCTGGGCATTTTTTTCCAGCCCAAGGCCCAACAGCTGTGAACTCTGACCTGAGATCTGCAGTTGTGCAAATCCAACAAGATCCCCCTCATTAGCAGAAGTAATTTGCTTTGTTCTTTCAAAGCATGGCCTGTCTGTGTTGGTTTCATCCTGACCCCCATTTTGTTTGAAATACTGCTGCCTCTGTGTTGTACTGTCACTTCCTCCAGCATGATCCTCTGACCTCTCTTCTGAATCTAGCAGTGGCTGAGTTGACTCAGACCTTGAAAAGACTTGTACAGGTGTTTGGTCTCTGTAGCCATTAAGTACTACAGTTGAATACTGTACAGTGCTTGAAGTGTTTTGCGTAGTTTCACCTTCGTCACTGTCAGAGACACTTTGCCTAGGAGAAGACATGCACGAGGATCCTCCAATACCACTGCTGTGCCCTTCTGAAGTACTTTTTTCCTTTTTAAGCAAGTCAAAGGGTTTTAGATCTTGTTCTGAAAAAGACTTCTTGTCATCAGCTTCTATTTCTACGACGCTTACATCTGTAAAGCTGCCTTCTGGGTACATCTGATCTTTGGAACTAAAGTTATGCTGAAAGAAAGAGATGGATGTTGCCTAAGAGGAAGGTTATGTTAAAAATCAAAACCCCATTAAATATCTGCATTTTTATTCTGTAATTGTTTTGAATTTATTCATGTAAGTCTTCTGCTTACTAAGTTTGGCAATATCTCCAAAGTATCTGTTAAGAAATGAAGGACATAGCTTTGTTTCCATTACAAAGTCTTAATTATGCAGCTACTCTAAAACTATAGTGGGTGTGCAAGCTTTGCTCTAATTTTAATTATTCTTAAGAGCTGTAAACACAGAACCATTTGCTGTGCAGCACAGGAACATTCTATACTGAGAGCCATACATATGTTACTCCAATAACATATTCAACATCACAGCACTTCTTCACAGAAGTTAGCCACAGTTTATTGAACAGAATTTGCTATGTCATTCACCCCACATGGGGCATAAATCTCCTCACCCATGAGGAACTCTTAGAGCTTTCCCTCTCATTCATGACTTAACTGTGCAAACAAGTCACTTCAGGGTTTTAAGAATGGGAATCATGAATTCTGTTTACTTACTCCCAATCTCCCATGAATAAGTAAAATAATTAGGACTTGACCCTTCCAATTAGTAAACTGAAGGTAATTCACAATATTAAAGCCTGCTCTATGCTGTGAACTTGTGCTAATGTATTTCTAATGCTGAATCTATTGATGCAATAAAGTCTTCTAAATATATCGTATCACAGTGTCATGAAACTTAACATCCAGGTTTTTTTAACTTGAAATCCATGTGTGCTAGAAGACAGAAGACTCCCACTGGTTGGTTTATTGGGAACCTTGTGGACTAGGAAGATATAAGATGCAGAAGGATGAGTATTACCTTAGCTGGAACTTGAGGAGACCACTGGGCAATGTTACTCTTGGATGGATCAGGGACAATAGGCCAGATATGCTTTTTAATTCTGTAAAGGATTAAAAACAGAATAAAATTGCAAGATGCACTCCCCAAATTCCTAAGTTGATAGGAAGTACTGCATAATCCAGGACACCACTCCCTTACATAGGAATTTTGCAAGAGTATTTATTTCCAAATAGGAATGCTTCCTGCACTTCTTTACATCTTTGTAGAAAGCTGTACTACTTAGCCAAACACAGCATTGTACTTACAACTCTTCCACACATCAGACGTAGCCATCCAACACAAGGCAAATCAACCAATGGTAACTGTTAGTGAGGGATTTTCAAATTTACAGCACTCTAGAATTGACAGCAATTATTTAGGTAAAGTCTATGATGCATGTCAGTATAAAAATACACTGTTGCTTCTTGAAGATAACTATCACAGCTGTCAAAATCTAAGCCAACTTCACAGATAAAAATAAAGTGAAAATATTTGAAGAAAAACTTGCTTGGTCTTTTCTAACTCTGAACTCTTAAGAATGTAGTAACTGTTACTTAACAATAGAAGTTTCTGTAGATAAATCACATCCAACCAAACTAACTTTGAAACTGATACATCTATCCTGCTTTTTACAAAGAGGCTCCAACACCAGATCCTCTGTAGAAGAACTGTGAAGAAGGCTGCAAGATGGGCTTTTCAACTGATGTCCATTAAGAACTGATTTTAGGAGCAGCAGGGAGGTCAGAAGGAAAAGGGCACAAAATAATGTCTTTAATCAGAAAGAAAAGATAGTTGACTGCAGGGGGGGGGTGGACATGGGAGAGGTGCTACTCCTTGCCAGGGAAAACACTTCAGCAATACGCTCTCAGCTAAAGCCACACAAGAGCTCTGGCATAGAGGGAACAGGAGGAGGCAGGATGTTTCCCAGCAGACAGTGAATAGGCACAGAGTTTGACTGAAGTTATGGAAGGTAAGTAAGATGTTAGCCTAATTTTTTTGGCTGCGAAGTGTCGAGTTTGCTAACACTAATTAAATAGCTCAAATACAGCCAGAAAAGAGATCTTCTGTGCTTCACAAACTAGGGACCATCATTTCATGCTCATATGATGACTTAGAAAACAACACAGACAGTATGTCCCAATCAAAACCCAACAGACCTAATCCTGACCAAGTCTAACAAGAAAAGCAGGAATTTCCTTGCAGGATTGAGTCATGGAACATTTAGTTTGAGTGCTACTCCTTAACAGCAAGAAATTAGTATCAGAAGATGCCCTGATTTTTCAAGGAAAACACAAAAATGTTTATCAGCAATCAATGTATGCATGTTTTACCTTCTTTTTCTGATCTAACTGCAGAATATTTACTTGTTTGTATTGAATTATTGCCACCTCTGTTATGCCCAGAAATATCAGAAGTATAAGAGAAAGACTACATTTATACTTACAAGTCACGTTTGTTGAAGCAGAACAAAACTCCAAGGAGCACAATCAACAGGAATGCTAGACACACAGGTACAACTATGGCTTCAATTTCTCCTTTTCCTGAAGAAAGTGAAGAGAAGCAGTTATAGCCCACTTTGGCTTTTAAGGAACTCAGCAGCAGCATACATTCCCAAAGTGACAGGGAGAATCTGAAACTGAACACACCCACAGGGCTCAGTCTTAAGCTTCACCTTCAGAAGAACCCTTTCACCATATGAAGACAGCCTGTTGGTGAAAACATGAAAAGCTCTGTCCCAACAATCTAATGCCTTGCACCAACAAAAACCACACGTTGCTTTAGAAGCTGTAATACTGATGGAGCAAGTAATTTTACAGTTTGAACAGATATGACAGTAACATCTATGTGAATTAATCTGTGGTCCAGATGTTTCAGTGCCCTCCTGGCTGCCATAACACATCGTGGTCAAGTAAGTAATATAAGCAAAGTCACTAGTCATCCATCAGTTTATCCTGTACACGAAAATATCCTCTGCCTGCACTTAAGGCTGCATTACTGTTATGTATTCCTTCCAATGCTACACACATTAAGTAAACCTTACAGAATGCTTAGAGAAGAGCAACACTATCCAGAAAAACAACACCACCAAACCCACTGAAGAAGTGCTTTCCACACCTAAGTTTGGTTAATGTTTTTGCTCTTACCATTACAAATAGGAAACACTCTTTAAAGCTGAACATACAATAAATTTAACTCTTCAAAATGAGTCTCGGTAGAGAACTGTAGCAAACCTTAATAGTGATATGAATGAGAACGTGGAACCTGAGGAAGGGCTGTAAGAATGGCATGTGCTGACTGGCACCTAGATTAGCATATCAAGATCCCAGCACACCTCTGCAGCTTCTCATGACACCCATGTATCAGGGTAATAAAGGCCAACCTACTTTCAGATTAAAACAAAGACTCTGGAATCTTTAAGACCATGGTAGGAGCCATCAGACACCAGAGGAGAAGACAAGGGCACTGAGTAAATCCCAACAACTCACGCAAAGTTGGGGCAAAAGAATACTTTAACCTAAAGTATACACAAAACACATCCCAAACCAGCATGTTTGCCAACATAAAAGAGCAATCCAGGGGACCTGCAGAGGACAGCTTGTCCTCTGTACCATCAGAAGAAATCCTGGCTAAACTACCTCTTTGTGATTGAGTACTAGATAGGCTACCTGGATATCACACACCTTGTGAGTATGACTGTGACTGAAACTTTTTTCTTTTAAATTAAATCACCTTCCCCTCCTATCAGATCTTGCACGCAGCCTTACTATACTGTTGCAACATTACTTCTCTGCCTTACCAAACTTTTGTGTAGTAAATGTAAAATCGGGACCACTCCTGCCTCCTTCATCTGTGTATGCCATCATCCGCACTGTATACAGTGTGTCACTGGTTAGAGAAGAAAGGGTATACTCTGTCTTGGAAGGATCCACTGTCACAGCTAAAGAGAAGAAAAAATTTATACTACTTTTCCATACAATTTATTCGATCTCCACAAACACAATAGCATTAGGACATCACATCTTCAGGTGTACAAGATAGTTTTAGTAGAACGCATGGCTGTGTGGAAAATAGAGCTGACAGGAAGACTAAACTTGTACAAGAAATGCTGAGATTCATTTGCTTCTGCTCAAGTGTTTGAATTTAGTCTCTTTCTTGATAGAATTTATGTGCTAATTTCCTGTGTGGGTTTTTTTTTTCCCTCAGAGCATAGCTACCAACTAAACTAGTAGTGAAGCTGAAGCTTAAAGCTCTCCAATAAGCAGAATATGTGGCTAACTAGAAATAGTTAGTCACTAACTAAAAAAACCATAGTTAACTAGAAACAACAAGAAGTAGGCTAGGCATAAGTAAACGGCCCTTTCAATTTAAGCAAATCTAAAGAGTAAAAGCTTTTGATAGTGCTAGCTCCCAGTCTTATGCCTGCAAGTCATACACACTACTGAGAACTAAAATGCACTTCAAACAATATGTTTTACATCAGTAATGCATTGATCTAGAGCTCCAGGAGGATTACCCCCCCACACTTTTTTTTAAGGCTTTATCATAGTTGAATGCACTTAACTCCTTTACAGCTTGAATGGTCTAGTTTCATCTTGCAACACCACCATCTCATCCTGTATTTAGATAGAAAGATGGGAGCACAATACCCACAAATCAGCTTTCAGAAACTAAACTCAGTGCCCTGCTACACACAGACTGAATGTTCTGAATTCCTTATTAGTGACTGTTTTGTTCAGTATGGAGGAGAGCTACGCCTCAAACATCAGCTTTATGTCATCAGAACAGACTATCAGCCACACTTGATTCTCTATCTTTTTTTCAGGAACATGTATTAGGAAGGAGACAGATGGAATACTTCAATGCCACAAAACACCGCTCTGCATTCTGTTACCTGTTTCATTTCCATCAATAGTTTTGTAAAATATGGTGTAACTTCTGATAAATCCATTTTGTTCATCCACTGTGAGATGGTTCCATGTCAGAACAGCTTCAGCTTTTCCTACTTTTTTTGTCTGAATGGTTGGTCCTTTTGAAGGACCTGTAATGGGAGATGAAGATTAGTTTCTGTTGGTCACCTTCACATCCACAGAACCAGTGTACTAATGAGCACCAAGTTGCTCCTGCATAAAAACTTCAATGAAATAGCTAGACTAACTCCTCTGCAAAGTATTATTTTCAGACAACATAGCAAATCCAAAGGTGTTTTAAAAGAGGAACCTCCAGGAAAAAAAGATATGAAAAACAGTAATCAGCAGATCATGTGAAATCATCATCTGAAGTTAATCAGTCTTGGCTTTATACTTGGAATTTAAAATAAATCAGTATGGAAATATTAGTATACCAATAAAATAACAAACTCAAGCCAAATTATCTGATAAAGGTTGGAAAAAGGGAAGGAGTCAGCCACAGATGTCTGTTTGTCATGGTTTAACCCCAGCCAGCAACTAAGCACCACGCAGCTGCTGACTCACTCCCCGCCACCCAGTGATGGGGGAGAAAATCAGGAAAATAAGTAAAACTCATGGGTTGAGATAAGAATGCTTTAGTAGAACAGAAAAGAAACTAATAACGATAATGATAACACTAATAAAATGACAACAGCAATAATAAAAGGATTGGAATGTACAAATGACACGCAGTGCAATTGCTCACCACCCGCTGATTGACACCCAGCTAGTCCCCCGAGTAGTGATCCCCCGCCCCCCCAGTTCCTAAACTAGATGTGACGTCCCATGGTATGGAATACACCGTTGGCCAGTTTGGGTCAGCTGCCCTGGCTCTGTCCTGTGCCAACTTCTTGTGCCCCTCCAGCTTTCTCACTGGCTGGCCATGAGAAGCTGAAAAATCCTTGACTTTAGTCTAAACACTACTTAGCAACAACTGAGAACATCAGTGTTACCAACTTTCTTCACATACTGAACTCAAAACATAGCACCATACCAGCTACTAGGAAGACAATTAACTCTATCCCAGCTGAAACCAGGACACTTAAATACTGTAAAGAAGCAGAATGGATGTTAATAGAAGGGACAAGATCAATTACATCAGATGACCCTCAAGTGGAAGATCATTTTTCATTACATAGTCCACATTAAAGCAAAGGTCTCATTATTTTTAGTCAAGAAAGTCAGTTTACGTGCTCCAAGATAACCATTTTGTACTTACGATCCTGCTGAAGATAAGCCTTCACAGACTGTCCACTTCCTTGACCATCAGCATACAGAGGGTAAACAGTTATCAAGTAACACTTGAACGGCTTTATATCACCTAATAAAGGAAATTTAAAATGTTTCACAGACAGTCAAATTCTTCACCATCCTCATTTACTTCAGATACAGGGTTCTGGATTTTGGCTGTTTTATTAAATGCACTCATATCTAATGCAGCTGACTTTCTAGAGCTCATTGATACACTGCTCCAAATTATTAACTAAAGGAACAATACAATGGCTCACATTCAAATGTTAAATTTAATAAACGGACTTCACAAAAGTTCATCCCTCCCTTTGAGAATACTTACTAGGTTTTTAGAGTGTTCTACAAAGTATTTGTAGACTTATGAGCTAAATACCTTTTAAATATGTTCCTTGAATATTTCCTGGTTCGTTCTGCCATTCTATAGTGCAGTCTGAGCTGTTGGACACCAGACACCATTCGATCACATATTTAAGAACATAACTGTTAGGAGCAGTCCACCCTACCCACAACTTGCCATCTTTAGGTAGTGTTCTAACATTCTTCACAGGAGCTGTGATGCAAGAAAACAGAATAGTGGTAAATACTGACAGTTCTTCCACTAGATATTCATAACAATAGCTATTTTGTCAAATGTGGATACTTCTGTGTTATTGTAATGGTGACAATTTGACAGAACCTAAGTAAATGTAAAAGCCATCTTCTGAAATTTGGAAGCTTACATCTGAATCTTTATATCAGAGATCCAAAATAAGCAGTATTAAGCTACTTGAAAACTGGAAATTAGCCTCACAGTAAGTTGCCTTATTGCACAGTAAAGAGATACTATGTTTCTTCCGAAAGAAAGGGTCTATTTCAGAGACAAATCAAACCTTGAGACACTTCTAAATTCCCATTCTAATGCTCATCCTCATGTACCTTACCAAATGCTTCTCACTGCAATGCTACTCTGTTTGAAACATACCCTTAATTAGTTTACCTAACAGTTTTAGAACCTGTGGCTCCCCCTTGGTGTTTACACTAAAAGCAGCATCTGCCTATATACTTATTTTTTGCTTCCTGTCCTGCTAGTGTTCGGATTGTCTAAGAGGAGGCTGGAAGTAAGGAGAAACCAGCCTGTAGTTACTACTACTGCACAGTGAAAGGAACTTAAAAAGGAACATGAACAGTAGGGAAACAGGGGAAGCAGATAAGGCAGCTGGGCAAGATGCTGGAACTGTGGGAGAGACAGGGACAAGAGAAGAAAGGGGTGGGGGGAAGATCAGAAAGCAGAAGGGAGAGCAATGGTGAGATAGTATATACATGAAGTAAAGGATGCTTGCTTCCCCAACCCTCTGATTTTTTAATAAGAAAACAAAAATGCCCACTATACTAAGAAAAGAAACAACAGGGAATATAGTGCACAGTAGGTCTAAGGATCAAAAAGAACAGCAAAATAGCACACATAACTTCAAATGAGGCTGTGGGTATATAAACCTTCCCTAGTATACACGGGAATATATATCCATGTTCCCTAATATACAAGTGGTGGCATAATTTTAAAGCGTTAAGACTGCAGATACATTCAGTAATACTTTAATTATGTGTCCATGTAAATGGTATCATTTTACAACACTGAAGATTTCTTACAACAAAAGTGATGCAGATGCATTTGACACAGACATTACTAGGACACTAACCTTTTGTATTACTTGCTGGGATAAGTAAAACTGATGGAGGGGATGCCCCAACTCTGTTACGGGCAATCACAGTCACTTCATAAGTTCCATTTGGCAGCTTTAATGTAAGGTTGGTGGTACTGACATTGTATTTCTCTGGCGGACTGGAGAGAGATGATTTAGCTCTGACAGTCACTTCATACTGCAAGATTACTCCACTGGCTTCAGATGGCTCCAATGCCTGTTAGAAACACATCTTTGATTATACTGGGAATGAACAAATGTGACCTAACTTTTATTGTCTTTGATGTGTAATTTAAAATCAGAGTGCAAGACAAATAGCTGTATATTCAAGGAAAGCACAAATAACCTGTGTTCATTTCTAGAAAGCAGTAACTTCCAGAATGATTTCTGGTTTAAATCCTCTTTTTCTTGGCTCACAATCCTACCTAATAGTTTAATAAAAGCTATTCAGTAAAGACTGCAGAACATGTGTTGATAAAACTGCCATTTCATGTGACTTTACAACATAATGACATAAAAGGAATCTCACATCTTAAGCTGCGAACCTGAATTCAAAACAGCCTGAGTAGTTCTCTTATTACACGTGGTAAAATACTTGTTTCTGTTATCTAATAACACAGAAAAATAGTATGTACTGTATAAAAGTATTAGTTTTCAGATAACTTAGGAGAAAACTGTTGAAACTGTAAAGTAGCACCAGTTCTCCAGTTTTAAGCTAAATAATGTCAGAAGTGGCATGTGGCATACGAATTACATCAGAAAATGATGCCATATCAATATACATGTAACTTCACACAAGCCACCTAGTAATAGGGAAAAAGTAATAATAAAGAGACAGCTAGATCAAATGCGTCAGAGTTCATGGACCAAAAGAAAGCAGGAGATGGGGACTGACCATAAATGCATTCACTTTCTCAGCTTTGGACTAATCAGCCAACAAGACACAGCAGCCTACTGCATGCAAATGTACAGTGCTGTATTTAATAAGTTTGGCCTCTGGAATGCCTCTAGGCTTAATGGATTTTGCAGCTGGAGTATCCCCATCCAGACAGTGTTACCAGTTTTAGGATACAGCAGGAGGCATAACATGAAGGTTTACTTTGCTCAAGTGAAAGTTTCCAATTCCACAGACTCCTTAGGACAGCAAGTCAGGAATCTGGAAGTGGATTCTGTATACTCTGGATCACAGATGTGTGTCAGTTAACTGATGGCCTTTACATCTATGCTGTTATTATAATAATACTGAAGTCACTTCTTGTATCAATAAAACCTGTATTATCCCAGCTATCTACTCAAGTTTGTCGAGGTAAATTTTGCCACTTAAAAACTCATGTTTTTAAAAGAATGCTCAATTCCTGCAGTTTATAATGTTGCTTTACCTTCCACATCAGATGCACAGTCCAGGAAGCTGGTGAGCTAGATGCATCAATGATCCTCCATATGGCTGGTCCTTTAGATGGTTCTGATGAAAGAAGCAATGCTTAATAGTAGAAATATTTTTATTTAGTCTGTTTGAATTAATCCTTTGACTATCATTAGAAGGTTATGCCCCCTCCTTTTTTTTTTCTAAAATAAAAACATATACCAAAAGCGTTTCTTTAGTTCCTCAAATCAAGTAATGCTTGGTATATTACACGGAACACCTGCATGGAAAGACTTCCTGAAGGGATGAGCAAAACACCAGTTCTGCTCTAAGTGTACAGTACCAAAATAACTGAGAGTCACCATGCTGAGCTTCTGCCACAATGGGCTGAAGATGACAGTGCTGAGTGAGGCATGACCAAACCTACACCATGCAGCCTGTGTTCAGAGGCACAGCCCTGAATACCTGTATGCTGCAAATCTTGCTATGGTCTGTAACTCCAACACTCTCCCTACCACCCCAATATCAAGTCACCTAAAAAAGGAGAGTGCAGGAAAGTTAAAAAAGAGACAGATTTCTCCTGCCAGAATTCCCCGAGTTTCCTATATCCTTTATGCTAAAAAAGGGTAACAGAACTGCAGTACCTTTGTATAATACTACAATACTTTCTGGTGTCAGTACTGTAAGAAAATTTGAGTGATGTTTCCACTACAAATTTCACTTCAAAGTAAAATTAATCAATCTATTACAGTGCATAAAGCAATAAAAAGTGGCCAATCCTTTGTTAGGGCCTTAGCCCTAACAGAAAGATGATCTTAAAATGAACTTACATTTATAATCTTGCTAGTCTGTATTTTCTCTGGGAGTTTTTATTGCATTTTTAAATATAATCAGTATGAGTTTTTGGCTGTTTTACCTCCAAAACCCAGTATCAATTCTATAGTGTGCCTCTTATCTCTTATGCTTTACATCAAGAGGGAAGGAGAACTGCGAGCTGAGGCAAAGGGAGCTTGCTCTTAACAATCTTGTTTGAGTACTCTGATTTGATTAATGTGAAACAGAAGCAATTATACATCTTGCCTGATATAGATCATGAATGCACCATGATCTGCCTTATGTTCATTTCCACCATAACACCTTTGTTCTGAGGCTAAAATAAAGCCTGGGTACTTAATCACTAATAGCAGTATTTTTGCAAAGCCAGTCACCACAGCAGAACAGCAAGGCAGTCTAAATACATAGGCAGTCCTGAAATCCTCATTGCTCAGGTTGAGACAGTAACCACAGAAAACAAAACCATACTGTCCTTAGGAGTTGAAAAGTGACTGGAATATTGAAAGAATATTTGACAGTATTTCCCCCAGAGAAAGTAGATTTTGCATAGAGCTGAAGCAATGCCACTATGTACACATAAATTCCATTTTGTTTAAACAGGTAGGGTATATACTGTAATCTTTTTCTTACTTCTCCAATATAAGATGACATGTGAATTCAGTCCAAACTCATTACTGGGAGCTCAGTTAGGATTAATAAGGAAGGATTTATGATTCAGTGCAGTTAGTTAAGCTCCAAGCACAAAGTGGTGTTTTGACAATGAAACTTGCATTGGTTTAACTCTGTTTAAACACATGCACTGAAATGCTGTGCTAAATAAGACTGCTTAAGAGGGTGCCTTGGAAGGCACTAAGGAACAGATAGGATACTACAGAAAGGAGACCAGGAAGAACACAAGCAGGAAAGGCTAAAGCACATTTAAAAAAAAAAAAAATCAGGCTAACTTAGAAGCTAAGCAGATATCACAAAGTATTTGTAGCAGTCAGAGGGAAGAATAGAGTCCCTGCTGGGTATCAAGCACACAACCAGAAGGTCCATTCACTGGCTCCATATGGGGTAGGACAAGTACAGGCCAGAAACAAAGCCAGTCTTCCAGGCTATCAAAGTAGAAATTAAATGGAAATGGGACAAAGCTCAAGTATTTTCACTCCTCATAACACTAGAATTGAAAGAGAAGAGTTTCTAACTGGTAATAACCGAGGTCCTGGAAAAACAAGACAAAATCCCCACATCATTTAAGTCTCTTTAAAGTCAGAAATCAGCAAGTGATTCCCAATGCTGCTGCTACTGATGATTCAGGAAGAAACCAAAAAAGCTTTTAAAATCAAATCCCTGTAAGGGTGATTTACTAATTTTAGAATCCCCAGAAATCAGAGTGCATGTTATTGTAACATACACAGCTATGCAGCAAACCTGGTCTGCTGGATATAAAGACCCTTGGCTACAGCCACTATTTGGAGGTAAAAAGTAGATGTTTCCTGATAAGGATTAGGTATTAAAACAATTGCCAAAGACTTCAAAATTGCCAGAATGCTTGCATTAGTCTTCAGCACCATGGTTGCATATTTGTGCCTTTGCATTTAAGGATTCTGTTGAAATTTCACTTGATAGTTACAGTACTTAACACTTGGAAACATAATCAAGTGGAAATATAGAAGTATACCTTTCTGAATATAGTAGCGGTAAATACACCCATACCTTGGTAGCTTGCTACTGAGACAAACACCAAATCTTTCGAATGCAGCAGGCAAGCAGATATAGAATCTTCTGAGATACAGGTCTAACAGTCTCAGACAAAGCACAACATCTAAAAAGTCGGTTTTATAATTTGATTGAGGGCAATAATAATGGCATAAGTAACTTAAGTGTCTCCTGTCTGCTTGTTTCATTTGCAATAGGCAACTGTACAGTAAAAATCGATTAACAACATTTTGGTACAGGTTTTGCCAAAATTGCAACCTGAAGTCCCTTGTTTGAGCCTGACACTTGGTAGAAAAAGGATCAGGGAACTATGGACCTCATGAGCTCCTTTCCAACTTAAGTTATCCCACTACCCTATAAATTTGCAACTGTATCTAGGCATTTGCAAGAGGTGACCACACCTCTGAAGTTCTCTGTAAGCAAATTCAGAATAGGAAATTATTTTACTGTCAACTTATAGCTACAATAGCAAACTGATAAACAAGCAATGCAGAAAAAGTGCGACTATCTTGTTATCATTAGGAGGCATAGCTACAACAATTTGTTAAAATGCTGTTCTACCAGCAGAAGACAGACTGTATTTACATTTGCAGTGTATCACAACTAACAGCACAGGTATTCCTCAACAGCTTACTGCACACTGAAATTAGTTCCTTACCTTTAGCAAGAAGCAAGACACTAATGTAGGGTGTTCTGATACCAGTAGAGGTTCAGAGTCAAGAAGATACCAGTTAGTACCTCTCAAGCATCTATTAAAGATGTTAAATTAGTTCCAGTTCAGTCTAAGGGTACTATTCAGATGAATGACAAAAGGAAAATAGACCACAGAAAGTTATACATCAAAGCCTGGGGCTTTTATTTGGAGAGCAAATTAAAGGGCCAAATGCATAGGTCTAGGTTGTGTTTGTATACACTGCATGTATTTTTGTTCTGTTAATGGAAAATTTAAGAATCCACTATCTGAGAACAGGATTTTTCATACTGTAACAAATGCATGGGTATGATTTTAATGTCAGTTTTCCAATAATTACTGCTCAGTTATTGTGCAACTTTATTTTGTATGGGTTTATAGCTGCTGCAGCAATTGCTAAGTCATGAAATGCTGCAAAACAAAAACAGCCAAAAAAAAAATGTGCTGTGAAGTATATTAATTCATAACACAGTGAGTTGTAGTTACTTTAATGTCACAGCACATTTCAAGCAATACATGTGTTCATGAGCAACGGGAAGCAATCAATGAAGTTAAAAAACATGCCGTGGAATGGAATGGACACAGATCTTAGAAGAGACCGAGTGCAGTAACAGCCACAGTGCCACTGTCCCAAAGGAATATGAAGGAGTCCAGGGCAACACAGCACACCTGCAGAACATACAGTTCAATGGAAACAGACAATGCCATAACAGCTGACTGGAACATCAGAAGGAGTTCAAAGGCCAGTCAAGTTGATGAGCTTGCTGTAGTGTGAACAGATTTGGCACATGGCAGCAACTTTGCCATGCTGAGGATTTGCTCCACAAAGCAGCGAAGGCTGACACTTGACTGAGGCTCTTCAGCAGTAATTTTTCCCCAGGGCTGTGAACCTAAATCTTAACCTAGTGGTTTGCTATCTTTTGCATATTGTTAAGTAGTAATTGGTTTATACTTTGAAGTTGTATATATCCTGCTTGCAAAGTCCTTTTGTGCAAGACTAAACATGATCCAAATACTGCCCCCAACAAGCTGATGGTAAAAGTTTTCCTCATTACATCACGATAGCAGTAATTCAGCATTCACCTCTATGGCAAAGGGACAGGATATTACAAGTCCAGATTTATAAGATGACAACTCCAATGATTATGTCATCAAGATAGAAAATTGTAAGGAAACAGTGACTTTTGTGATTAAATACAGCTAAAATAAAACCATTTTTCACAGAGACTCAACCTTGCTTGAAGTCAGCAGTTAACAGATGGCAATCTCTTTCTTATGCCTCCCACAGTGACAACTGGATCAGCGATAAGCAGCAAGACTCTTGATTACTGTGTGCAGAATATTGTAAACAAGTGGGTACAAGACAGTGCAAAGGCAGCTGCGACAAGCAAGAAAGTGTTGTAGATGCAGGACACCTTGGGAAAAGTTAAGAGTAAACCAGAGTGTTTAGATGCTTTAGTGCATAAAAGGCTAAACTTCCCATATGACATTATTTCATATTATGGCTTCACTAAATTTGTGAAGAACTCTATGTACGCTGTATGATTAAAATCTTCTGTTTCATACTTATTGATGCTTGTTCACCTATGACTTTATCTAACGGTCTCCTAAACACTGAGTTGTTCACAAACTAAGGCAGTCTGTCTACCAAAAAAAAAAAATCCTTTCACACAGGCAGACTAGCTTTATGCTCCTTTGCATGCATGGTTCAAGTTGGTCAGTACTGAAAGTAACTCAGGAGAGCCTTGTTGCATGTATAATCAAACAGCTCAAGCGAGGATACACGATTCAGCTGGCTATTGCCAAATTGCTGAGCACTCACACATTTTGAAAGTCAGTGACCTACTTTCATATATTACTTACTATCTTCAGTTGTGACCCCAGTTTTTTCTTCACTCCAGTCACTCCAGTAGCCCACCCCATCTTCCTTCATGCAACGAATTGAAAAGACATACTCTGTGTAGGGTCTGAGCCCTTGAACACTGAATGAAGTTCTTGGTGAAGCTGTATCTTCAGGAGGAACCTATAAATGGAAGAAAGATTTGAGAGGCATTGATCAAAAACTGTAAAGCTGAGTTTTGTGCTACTACAGCTCCCATCCAAGAGGGCTTCCTACAGCATACACACCCAGTACAAACAACATAGTTTTTCTCACCTATTTCCAAAAGCTTGAATTCTCAACCATGGTTTTGTAAGGGACCAGGTTTGTGTATATTTACCAGATACAATACAATACATACACTACAATAGGTAAGCAGCTATCTCAGGACAGTGTTTTCTAATTAGTTCATGTCTACTTCTCTGTCCCTCCTATATAATTCCTCTACTTACTGATCTACAATATCCCCCCTCACATTTCAGAACTTTGCTAGGTTATCTGCTTGATTGTTGATTGTAAAATACCTGTGCTAGAAACCTCCTATAAAGCTAGAGAATCCACGATTATTGCTTCCACTGATACACAACAGTGTTTCTTAACTGACATTGGAAATAGTTTGTTTTAGAGTAGTTTATACTTTTGCTAATAAATGACTTTATTTTCATAAGCTCTTTCCTCTATCTTAGATTAGCAACTGAATGCCAGAAAATATTCTTATTGTATATGTACAGAAACAGATGTGTGATATAGATAATAGATATATGTAGGTCACACATACTGACTCATCCCACATTATTCCACTTGCAGTTAAAGGGTTTTTTATAGTGAACGACCCTGCAAGAGAAATGACTGCAGATTATATGTCCACACATGCAGGACACTCAAAAGGTTAATCCTAAGTGTAAACAACTGTCAAAGTAGTAAAATTTTACCACAGCTACACAAGCTCAGTTGTTTTAAAAATTACTATTTCAATGGTCTTGTGCATATGTTAAAAGGGCAAGACAAATTAAAATGACTTATAGGACAACATGTCAATAGATCCTGGAGTTGCAGAATAAGCTGTGCAGGGCAGTGCTCTTTAAAATACCAGTACAGGTGACCTTAATAATTAATGTCTGCATCTAACACTTGAAACGTTCCTCCAAAGGATCACATTACATTAGTCACAAGTAGCTGTGTTATGCTACCTGCTTCAAACACCATATTTTGGTTAAGTCAGAAGCAGTCTTCCTTCCAACAAGGCATGAAATTCAGAATACTTTTGGCCATCTGTACTGAAACAAAAATGGGAAGATCTTGATAAGAGTGTTCCTGGAATGGTGCTGCTGTGAGAGAAGGCTTAAAGAAAGGCAGAACTGAGAAACTATTGAAAATATGTCCATAGACTGATGTAGAAGAAAAAAACCCCACAACTCTGGATGATATGAACATATTCAGGTAAGGCATATGCCTTACTCTTTTCCAGTTCCTTGACTGCATCAGGCTTAAGCCATGCATCCAGGACAACCATACTGTATAGAATCATAGAATCATTCAGGTTGGAAAAGACATGTAAGATCAAGTCCAACTGTAAACATAACACTGCCAAGTCCACCACTAAACCATGTCCCTAAGTGCCACATCTACACATCTTTTAAATACCTCCAGGGATGGCGACTCAACCATTTCCTATGGCAGCCTGGTCCAATGCTTGACAACCCTTTCAATGAAGAAATTTTCCTAATATCCAATCTAAACCTCACCTGGCACAACTTGAGGCCATTTTCTCTCATCCTATCACTTATTACCTGGGAGAAGAGACTGACACCCACCTCACTACAACCTCCTTTCAGGTAGCGGTAGAGAGTGATAAGGTCTCCCCTCAGCCTCCTTTTCTCCAGGCTAAACAACCCCAGTTCCCTCAGCCACTCCTCATAGGACTTGTTCTCTAGACCCTTCACCAGCTTGGTTGCTCTTCTCTGGACACGCTCCAGCACCTCACTCAATGTCTTTCCTGTAGTGAGGGGCCCAAAACTGAACACAGTACTTGAGGTGAGGTCTCATCAGTGCTGAGTACAGGGGGCAATCACTTCCCTAGTCCTGCTGGCCACAGTATTTCTGGTACAAGCCAGGATGCTATTGGGCTTCCTGGCCACCTGGGCACACCGCTGGCTCATATTCAGCCAGCTGTGAACCAACACTCCCTTTTCTACCAGGCAGCTTTCCAGCCACTCTTCCCCAAGCCTGTAGCATTGCATGGGGTTGTTGTGACCCAAGTACGGGTGCAGCAAGTTCAAAAAAGCATCCCAGCACTGTACAGTGTTTGCCCAAGCTTTAAATGATATTTAAATCAGTAGTTTTGCATGTGCATGGGAAGATGAAAGTTCATGAATGTTCTAGATGTTGCACATACAGAACAAAAAAATTCAGAATAAACATACTGGAACATGATGGGAAAGGACAGCAGAAAAGTCCACAAAGAAAAGACAAGGTCAATGTACTCTAGATTGTGCCCAAAACCCCTAGATCATAGCCTTTATGAACAGGCCAGATAAACTACCTTGGGAGGCGACATAAGGCCTAAGGATGATAAAGCGAATCCTCTGAACTGCAGCAGTGAGGGAACTTTCACAGTTTGACAAATGGCTGGGTCACAGCAGAAGAGTGGCAAGGGACATTAGTGGGATTACCTGCATCCAGTTTGTGTCACCAATGATCCTATAGCGAATATTGAATTTCAGCTTCATCACAGCTATAGAAATCTGATTCTCCCAGGAAAGCTTCAGAACAGTTGGTAGTATTCCTGAGTTGACTGATAAGTTGCGGGGCGACAGAGGTTTAACTAGAAGAGAAGGAGTTAGTCAACTCTACAACTGTAATTTATCATGCCTCTAGCAGTTGGTACACTATGTTGTAACACTACTATTAAAGCCTTTCACAAGCTCAAATGGCTGTATTTCACACCAGTTTCTAAAGCAGACTACTCAACAAGAACTTGCTATCTGAACTGTGATCAAATCTCTCACTTTCCCTACCTTTGTCCAGCACAGTTCAAGTTCTAGTCACCAATATTTTGGCAGTGTTAAATTTTTATAGTAAAGAAACATGAACATACCAATTCAGCAATATGCACAGAAGCAGCACTTATGTACTAATAAAGCTTTATTAAGAGGCATATAGTTACCAATCTCAATGGGATCAATAACAAGAGGATCAGATTCAGCCTTCCCAAGAGCATTTGCTGCTTCTACCCAGACCTCCAGGTTAACAAAGAACTGAACATCATCAATCGTACAAGAATTGTTTACATCTTTTGGTATACAGTCAGGAAAGTTCTCTTGTGGCCTAAATAAAAGAAAAAACAGGTACAAAGCAGTAAGTTCAGTTCCTTTAGAGAATCTCTAAGTAAATCAGAGTGATCAGGTTAGCTCATGTCTCCCCTCTGCCATTATCTTTGTAAGCAGAGGCGTGGGAAGAAAAGGTGAAGAGATTACAATGGCTTGTTCAGCCACAAATGCATGTTTGCATTAAAATAGAAACTAGAATAAAATCGTTGACTTCAAGTCACATATTTTCAAAAGCACATGCCATAGTATTGTAATTACAAAGTTGTACAAAACCCTAACTTAACTTAAAAAATAAAGATCAAGAATTGATACATTTAATCAAAAGCACTATGGCTAGTAACTAGAAGCATATTCATGCAGTAAAAGATGTAGTCAGTATTACCTGCATACCCTTCAAGAGTACAGTATTACAGCTACAACACATTATCACTTCTGTTCACCATCTTCTACTACACTAACAGCAGGTAGTTCTAGGGGCATCAGGAGATTTGCAAAGCATTAAGATTTTCTATCTTTCCACACTTTCTACTACACTTGTTACCAAAACAGTTTAGCAGAATGGGGTATATGGAAAGCTGTTGGCAAGTCATTCCTGTTTCCAGAGCAGAGCAACAATTCTGTCCATTTTAAACTACAAGAGACCATTTGAAGAGTTTGAAAAATACTTAAGTTGATTTGCTTTTACAGGAGAAATACTTTTTCCAAAGCTTTCACGTTAGTATTAATTGTGGACAAAAACCATTCTGAGTTCTTCAAAAGTACAGAGTAGATAATACCTGTACAAAATCCAGTCATTATATGCTGGTTTCTCTACTTAGAATCATAGAATAGTTTGGGTTGGAAAGGAACTTTAAAGGTCATCTAGTCCAACCCTCCTGCAATGAGCAGGGACATCTTCTACCTGTTTAGAATGGGATAGAACATTCACCACAGAAAAAAGTGAAATACATAATTTGGGTCCAGCCACCTAATGATTAGGTGTGCTGTACTCACACCACACTACTCATGTATTTGAAGAATGGAAAAATACTAGATAGCTGTTACTCCAAAACAAGTGCAGCAACAAAATTTCAAGTCTGATTTAGAATTACTTTAAATGTGAACTTCTTTAACTCTTCCATTCCACCAAAATAGACAGCAATACTCTAGGAAACTGGATTTTAGTGAAGAACTCTTCCAAAGTATCAAGGAATTTCAAGCCTACAACAAATATTCTTCAAAATTATTTAGATATTCTGTAAAGGACTACTTACCATCTGTATTTCAACCTAAAGTGAGTGTCCAGGAACGTATGCCTGCCAGGGTTCCAGGTACAAGTCATAGGATATCTGAGTTTTGACTTCTGATGCACAATGCAACTTAAGTTCTTGGGCTTCTCTGGGGGCACTGTACAGAAAAAGTTAGCAATAATTAATCTATATACACATTTCAATCCAGTAAGAATCATGCTAAGTGTCCCATCAGAGCAATTTCAGTGAACATCAGAAGTATTTACAGTCAGATTTATTTCTAAAGGAGGGGGCAAAAAGTGCTGGATGCCATCCAGCAATGAAAGTTAAGACGCTTAACAAGCTGCTCTAAGAAACAGTAGGCTGCATGAAGAACAAGCACTTGACAGTAAGGAACAGCACAGAATATTTCTCATTCTTTGAGGCAGAAAACCTGATATCAACAATCTCTCATCTAAATCTATTTTAATTCACACAGAAAAAAAATGTTAATGAGCACGAAGGTGGATTGGCATATGCTGACTTTGCCAATAACCTGAGCTCTAAGGCAACTGTGATAGGTCTATTCTCCCCCACCTGAGCTAGAAAAGAAGGATAATTTAACTGCAAACACCTACAAGAAAGAGAAAGGATCTTCATTAATGCACATTAGTAGTGTCTAAGAAACTTCTTCAGAGTGCAGCTAAACTATTTTCGTCCTTAAAGTGACCGCATACAAAGAGTTTGTTTCTAGCTTTTAAAATGCCACTATTTAAAAGAGTATAATGCACTTGAAGTATCTTATTTCCTTTCAAGCAGAATGTTGTTTTCAACAGAACTTTGCTATGAACCTTACAGTTTTGTTCTTGAATAGCTGCATTCTTCTTAAACCTGTTGCTACTCTCACTGTTCACAGAATTTTCCTTTAATTGACAGTATGAAAATACAGTATCTTTAAACACAAATGCATCTCAAGATCCATATGTGAATTACAGCTGTAGAATGTTATCTGTACTGTCATTCAGTTTATCATCTTAGGATACTGTATCTGTCCTCACCTTTCCATATATTTTGCCTGTCTTTTCTGGTAAAAAATTTACTCTTCAGAATTTGAAATAGGAAAGATTCTTCTTCTGTCAACACACGTTGGAACTCATGCTAGAACCACATTAGTTTAAATGGTGAACTCAAGTCAGCCTTCTGTACACAGACCTTGCAGCAACTGCAATGCCTTTTGCCAACACTAGGAGGCAACATAATTCATCAGCCATTGGAAGACTTATTTTATGAACAGTCCACCAACTAATTAAGAAGCAGTATATTAAGTTATTCATATTACTTTCTCAAAACCTCAGTCTTGTCTCAAAGTGCACTTGTTCAAAATTATGCAAGTGCTATCATGCTTGAACAAAGGAAGTTTATAATCAGTTAAAAGTATTTTCTTATCTATAGTGGCAGAGTAATTCAAATAGTATGTTCTATCCTTAAGGCAGTTCAGGTTAGCTTTAGTGATACAGATGAACTAAATGTTTCTCAGTCCATTAATGAAGAAAACATCAATTTCATGGTGTTATTATGAAAGCAGGACATATGACCTTGTGGTATTTCCTTGAACACTGAACAGAAGCAAGAAGTAAGGAAAAGTTAGTCTATTTCCTAGATCTATTTCAGTTGAATTCACATTTTCTTTTTGTAATTTAAATCTTCCTGCTTCAACATTTTTCTATTGCTTTCTGTTTCCTTCCCATTTCAACAATGAAATACTCCAGAGTATTTTCTATTTTTTGGAAAACTTTATTCTGTGCGTATTTACCAGCTTTGACAGCATGTAATCTGACAATATTTTTATACAGTTATCCAGGAACTGAGGGAATGGAAATGAGCATCTCAAGATATGAACACTTTCCATTGTTTGTATTCTCCTCCCTGTTTCTCAGAAGCAATTTTCTTAAGACCAGAATAAAACGCAAGAAAAATGGTACTTACAGCCTATTGTAACTGTAATTCCATAAATGTTCTGCTCAATCTGTCCATCTGCTAAAATGTTGCATGTCAGAGGAGTAGCTAGTGAAGAAGTGTCATTAAATGTGACACTGGAAACGGTTCTGTTTATTTCACGATACTGTTCTTTAGGTACCACTTTATTTTTAATTTTCCAGATGATTTGATTAGCATAGATATTGCCAAAGTCAAGACAACTCTCATTCAAAATGCATAATGCTGTGAAATTGGAACCAAGGGCCAATACAGGAGACTCTGGGATGATGTGACCACATGACTGTACAAGTCCACCTGAAACTAAAAAGAAAAAGAATTGCATCTTTATTAAAAGCTACAGAGCATTCCATAAGCAATATTGCTGATACAACACTAGTGTAATGTTAAAAATACATGTGTCTAAGCAGCAAATGAATTAGTTACTTGACAGTTATAAAACTGAAATGCATTAGTGGACCACGAAGCAGATTTAAGGGGCAAAACCAGTGTAGTGCTCCCCAGGCTTTGCAAAAGCATTTTACCAAGCAAGAAAGCTCTATTAACAACAGGGGCCTTTACAGAGAGAGTACAGTCAAGGATTGAATGTTTAGTATGTTTCGAAGGAAGAAGGTAATATAGTTGAGGTTAAAAACATATTTTCTATAGAGAAAGTTAACAAAAAATTGGGATAAGTGTGCACTTTTGTTGTGGTGGACTAGTTTTAGAAGAATTGCATGCAAACAGTTGAATACTTGAGTTATCCATTTCAAAAGCTTCAGTGTGTATACTACAAACATATTTAGGAATTATAGTGAACTCTGCACCTTTGACAGGTTTTGGTTTTTTTTTTTTTTTACATAAAGTAACTTGAACACAACAATAAAACTGTGACTATCACTATAGAGCGACATAAAGAGAAAAGCGTCAAGTGTTAATTAAAGAAGAAATAGGTGACTGAAATACTGCCTTCAATCAACATCCATACATAAACATCTTGAGGATAATCATTTGCTACACAACAGCAGTGGCCCACAGCTGTAACTTGATCACAGAGCCCACTACACTAGTTCACTGGTAGCTTATTGCTTTAACAGCATTTAGACTAAGACATGCTTTCATTTAGATACTATTTGGCATATGTGAAATTAAACTGCAGTTTGCTACAGTGACCAGCTCCAGTAATGTTAGTGGAAGCAAAGCAAACTTCCACTGACCAGTCACTCTTCACCATCTCTGTACACACATGAGTGATGAATAGAAGCAGAAGTGAGTATTGGTTTAACATACATTATTTTACCATAATATTAAGAGCATAGAGTAGGTCTCTCTATCCTAATATACCTTGCTTTCTGCCCCCACCCTGTAAGTATCTAGACAAAAAGCAAGCATGTAGTTCAAGCATCTGATTAAAATAGTTGTACAAGTCTCTTCTGTTTGAGACACAGAAGTCTTACCTTCAAGAGAACAAATATTCAAGAGCAGATACAAGCAATGGGCCACCCAGTTCCACCCAGAAAACATGCTGCACAGAATTCCTGTAACAGAGGCAGATTATTTTTTAGATTTAAACTATTACTCTTCACTTTAGATCACTGTCAAATTCAGATTTGCATTCGATCTATGACAATTTCTCAGGTATGCACATTTACTTTCCTGAAACAGTATCTTCTCCCTCTAGAGAAAGAACTGGCATATTGTTTCCATTTTACTCACTACTATAACAAAATCCAGTATCTACATGAGACAACTGATGCAGTTTAAAGCCTCTTTAGTTACAAATTTGAGAAATGCAACAGCTTAAGGTTTTCATGTCATATATGGAAAGAAATTTCACTGGTACTTCTGTGGGAGGTTCAGTTAGAACAGAGAGCATAGCATGGTGGTTCAGGTTTTAAAACAGAACCCTATGAATTTGATTATGGTTACCATACTTACCTAGCTTTCAAGGGCACTGATATAAGTGCTTTGCACAAGGTTCAGAACAACTCACCACAAAAACATGTGTCTCAATCACAAGAGTGACTTAGAATACATTTAAGAATTACGAAGCACACCACTTCCATATCAAGAACTGTTGGACTACTACAGAAAAAGCATTAACTAATTCTTCAAAACCTTACAAGGGAATTTGTAATTCCTCAAAAGTTGGAGAGTTTTTTTTTAACATCTTATGTTCTTTATTTCTGTATTGCAGCAGAGCTCACTTGTTCTCCGTTTTGACAATTCTGCAAAACAGTTTAGAGAAAGTGAAGCATTCACAGAGTAGCTTCCACTCCAGTTGTTTTGAAGTTGCAGTCTCTTCTGAACTTCTCAACCTGCAGTTATAAAGCAGCCCTAAATTACCAAAAGCAAGTGACCATTCCATACTAAGCATATGAACATATTGTTCTTACAGCTAGAAACTAAACATAGAGTTTCTAGGTTTACTAAGATTTGAGATGAGATTGCCTGTAACAATCCTGCTTCTTAAGTTTATTTTCACTGACCTGGCAAAACTTCTTTGGAAACTGGTATTCTGAGCTTTACCCCTATAAAAGGCAACTCACTAAGAAGTTTAATGGAATTCCACAGTATTCCATAAAAAGGAAAATTTAAAAGCTACATTTACTATTATCAAAAGGGAAAAGAAACTGCAATTTATGACCAGAAATACTCCTTTGCTTTGACTGCATGTAGTTTACTTTATAAAAATGACAGAAAGACACAAGGCATTTCATACAGATCAATAAAACTAGACAACACATTTAAGCACCAATGTATCAATACCAAGCTACAACCTCAGCTCCCCCCCCCTTTTTTTTTTTAAACAAATCAAGGTAAGCAGTACAATGTAAAGAAAATATGTATTCACAAGAATTAGAAACCAACAACTAAATGAAAGCCAATCTCAAACCTTTACAGCAGAGTCTCTGTAAGGCTCACCAATGTAGATGTGTTTCAGTTCGGACTAAAATAATAGCCATCAGAATCACTCAGCAGTATCTTTACTTGCATCTATACTTGTGAGTTCATTACTCAAAGCCCACCAAAATTTGCTATATAGAAATTCTGTACTAGAAATACTGCTGATTAGGAGACTTGACAGTTATATTAACAGGCATTTATATTTGTCACTAGAGGCTGTTTTTTTTTAATTAAATAATGAGAGTTATTTATAATCAGACTGTAGTTGTATAGAGTTGAGAATCAAAAAGCTATTCTTTTTTTTATGTTACACTCAAGTACTCTCACTGGGCTAGATATGAAAACCATTATAGAGTTTTAAGTGCAATACATGTTTAGATATTATTACAAGCATACAGTAACTAAACCAATTGATTTTTGCTTATTATGGACATAAAGTCTTCCAATATCTGAAAAATAAGGTTTCTACCCAACCCTGCCTTTCTGCATTTAAAAAAACCCAACTGGTTTCACAAATTTTAATAAATTCACACGGTGAATGCAACCAAACTCAGAAGAGTATTCTCTTTTGATTTAGGTCTTTAGACACTGAATAAAACCAGCATATAGGAATCTATTGTAGTGTCTTGACTTACTAACATTTACCAGAAATACTGCTTGCTACCTAAAGCTTGTTGTGCTATATTAAGGATAGACCTTAAGATGCATTATTTTAAACAAGATTCATTTAAAGCTATTTAAGTTGAACAACTTGCATTGCAGAAGATCTGAAACTCATGAGAACCCTGAGGGCAACTAACAAGCTAGGTGGAAAGAAGCAGCAGCTCTACTTCCCTGCTCATTGCCAAAAGCTGCAGAACAGCAGCAGAAACAGCTTCCACACTGAAGAGGAAAGTGTGAAGCAGATGTAAAAAGGCAAAAAGTAAAGTTTTTAAAAAGAATGTTCAATATAGCATTTCTCTCCCATTTTGTATCACAATTGGTACGACATTAGTATAATGGCAATGTCAGCTAAGATAAGTATTACATCATTACAAAGTTATTGGTTTTCTTTTTGGTAATGATTTATTTCAGGTTAAACAATATTTCCACAAAACTATTCAAGAACTGCTGGTATTAAAGTCATCAAGTATGGCTAAGGTTAATAAAAAAATACTATGAAGCACCCGAAGGAACATAAAAGCCAACACTTAAAAAGCAATAATGAACTCAACAGAAGGAAACAATAATACAGAATTATCACATATTTTGCTGGTAAGAAATCAAAATAAGATGACTTCACCCTTTTAAATAAATGCCATTTCTGTATTCAACTGTCCTCCAGACCTGGAATACAACATTTCAGTTGTCCTGAGCAGATTCATTTACACATGGGAAACTGAGGTCCAAATCTCTACTACTTTGCACTTCGGAAAGTTTAATAGCTGTTTTGAGGGAGCAAAGAAACCCTCCACAGTTTATAGTACTTACTCCACCACACTCAGCTCCTGAAAGGCAAGAGAACTGAGACTCATGCTCCATCATCTGCAACGGAAAGTTAAGTGGGAAAGCCCACTCACCTACTGTATGGGAAACAAGCAGTTGTGACTGTAGTGTCAAAATCATGCTACAGTTCAGCATATATCTGCTTTTAGGCTGTTCTGATGTATTTTACTTTTCCCCCCTGCTGATCAATGCAGTTTGAAGAAGATTGAAGCTACACACCTCTGAACTCACAAAGGGGCTATTGCAATCCCTTCTAATGCGTGCTATTTTTTAACACATTAGTCTCTCTACCTTTCACAAGGCTGATTCTTAATCAAAATTTAGTTCTAGGGAAAAGAATCAGAGTTACACTAGGCACTTCCATCCATCTTGGCTAGATAAAAGCCATAAAAAAAGAAAAAATATGGTGGGGCCTATAACTAACACAACAGGGAGCCATACTTCAGATCAGAGCAAGGAAGATACTTTAATGGAAACTAGCATTTTCTAATCTGAGCATATAAACATGCTGAGGTGCAGACAGTGCAGAAACCCTGCACATTAGCTATACCAAAACTTTAAAACATAGTGCTATCATTCAAAAGAAATGCTGCTAAACACCAATTGTTCACCATCAACAACTTGAAGTCAGACTAAGTTGCAAGTCTGGACAACAGAAAATTCAATAGTTTCTGTGATTATGCAACACAGCCCAAAATCTTCTGTTTTACAGACTGGTGTAGTGTATTAGGAATCTAAGGTGAAAGTTCAACCTGATGCTGAACTAACATTGAAGCACCTAGTCAGTTCAGAAGCTTTTTTTTTTCCTAAAAAAAAGCCAAATCAACATTTTGTCTATACTATGTAGTTGTTGTGGACCACTAAGTGAAGAGGAAAGGGAGACAGAGAAAAAACCTGATGTTAGAAGTTTGTCAGGTTACCTCAATAGTTAAGTCTGCCAAAGTGCAAAGGATCAAAGTCCATCTAAATACTACACAGTAAAAACAACATGGTCAATTTAGAACTGCTGCTGTTGACAGTCCTTAACTTGGAGAACATAAGTTACCTTAAAGAGGAAAAAAACTGTTAAAATGCTACGATTACTTCAGTAAAGACAGACATATGAAACTTGTATGTCATAAGATCACCCCATTTAATCTCTAAATCATATAGGACTTCTATTATTCTTCACATCCTGCTGCCATTTTGAAAGAAAAGCACTAAGCCTTTATGCCTGAACCTTCAACTGATGCTTCAGGCAGTGTCCTATGAAAAACTAATAACGACCCTATAGTCGAGCTTTATATGTACAAAGTAGCAACAGCATTGAGTTTTATGACTAATGTGTAAATAACAGTTTTTGAAGAAATGTCAGGCATTCATGCAAAATGGCAATCACTACTTATTCTGAGCAACAGAGAGAAGTCTTACAAATTAATCTTATTTCATAAACCATGAGAACTACCCCAAAATGAATACAGGTATATGTCGTATGATGAATTATCACCTCTCCATTTCAGGTCCAAGTAAACTGAAGTTGTCATTTGTAGGTCAAGACACTATAGCCAAAATAACATGTTCTTGCCAGCAAAGCCAGCTTGCAAGTCAAGAAGTATAGGTAACATCACGACCACCACAGGAAGGTGTTAGGTCTATTAAGGCTCATCATCACATCAATTATGAAACCCCAAAGGTTGCTGGCAAATTGTTTTCCAGAAATTCCTCAAAAAAATAAGAGCTAAACTTACAGCTTCAAATGGTAATCTCTTACTAATAATCCACATAGCTCAGGAAGACAGAGCAAGTGATACTGCACATAGCAGCTACTGCTTGAGATTTTATAACAAGCCAGGTAGTACTTAAAGCCCATCTAAAAGCTGTAACTATCCTCAAGGAATTTTGATTACTCACACTGTAAGTGCTTTCTAATTAAGACTATTTAATCTGCAAGCTTCCTTCCTTCTTGGAAACATCTGAGACTCAAAAACCCCCCAAACACCTCTAAGAAAATAACTTTTCAAATCTTATATAACATTATATGCACAGAATATTCTGAAAATTTTTCATATTTAAAATACTTATACACAAATGATACCTCTACCCCTCTCACCAAATAGGTAAGTAATTTCTCCACATTACTCATTCTTTTGCCTCTAGAAGGAGGCTTCTCCCTGCCTCTGGGGTTTTAGTACAGCACTCGGAATAAAAAACCCAAACAAAGGGCCACAGAGTAAAATGACTGAAATACCTCATTACAGGCACCAAATATTTGCTTGCAAGAATTAAATTCTTCCGTTACCTTCTTAAATTGCCGATCACTTTCTCTGAAATACTTCAGATTTTTTTTGCAGCTAGCAAGTAGCTTTAGTCTAAAAAGCAAGTGAATTTATACAAAATAATATCTTAGCATTCCATGTTCTCATCTTGAAGTCAAACCTTCAAGACTGACAACCACCAATGCTGGTTCTCCAATTTAGACAGTTCTTGCTAATCTAAGAATCATTCTAAAAAAAATGGCCAAGAGGTTTATTTATTTTCATACAACTGTGCTAGTGCTAATCCTCCAGAGAAGCAGCATGGGAGACTGTGTGTCTCCATTTTGTGTACAGACTTACGAATGTGCATGTATCTTACCCCCACCCCCCAAAAATGCATATATAGGCTTTACTTGAAGAGATCACATTTCTAGACATGTAAACAAGAACCGAGTATTTATTTTTAATGCTTAACATCTAGGAAGTAATCTCAAATTTTCATCACCCTCTTCTACTTTCCTACTGTGATACATCAACATATAGATTAAAGTTTAAGTTCAGAAGTTACATGCTTTCAACAGATACCTTTTACATACTGTTATTCCTGTGAAAGTATTTAGGAAGAGAAGTATAAATTTTAAGTTCTATAAGGGAAAAGAGGGTGTAAAAAAAAGCCCGTAACTCCCCAAAGTATCCAACCTCTTCAGGTTGTGGACCCTTTTTTTCTCCTCTTCTCAGTGACAGGACAGGTCACCAGTGACAAAACTATAACCCCAGATGATTCTATTACCAGCTTTCTCTTTCAGAAATACCTCAGAAGTAACAAGCAGCCACCAGCTGGCCATCACCTAATCAGCCTAAAACAGGGATGAAAACTGAGACTGGGATTTATTCTCCTCTGCACTGCCAACACACTTGGCAGACCGCTTTCCTTTGTGCCTCAGTTTCATCATCTGCAAGATGAAAATAATGACACCGTTTTTCTCTAGGAAGAGTGTCAGAGACCCACTGCAAGGAGGACTGGAGCTCAGGAGCACATCGGAAGTTAGCAGACAACCCGGGCTGCTTACTGAACCCACTCCTCCCTAACTCCTCGTGGAATCCCTCCGGTAGTTGGATCAGGTGTAAAACAAGTGTGCCTTTGTTTCAAGGCCAGCAGTCTTCTACCTTCTTGGTGTAGAGCCAACAAGAACAGACCACTTGTGGTGAAGGCAACAAAACAGAACGCTTTCCAACAAGAAAACGCCTGCCGACAGTACGGCCAAGCTTATCGGAGAGTTGAAAAAGCCCGAAAGACACAAGTCTAGTGAGGGTCTCGGCACCTTTATTAATTAAGACTACCAGCTTTAACAGCCGCCGCACTAGAGAAAAACCCGGATAGTCTTCAGTCTTACCCTCCGCGCCACGACAGCAGGTCAGTAAAACCGCGTCAAGACAGGGGAAGCGTTGCGGAGGGGGCACCCCCAGCAGCTGGTACTACGCACGCCGGCAAGAAAAGGGCCTCGACGGCCTCTCAGGCCCCTACACCGAGGAGGCCGCGGGCGGCCCGGCAGCGGGCGAGGCCATATTGCATTTTAAGCGACACCGCCGGGCCAGCTCCGTCAGCGCCCGCCGAGGGGAGGCGAGACGCCGCTGCGGGGAGCGGGCGGCGGCACCCG
>NW_010973158.1:5526395-5537567 GCF_000737465.1 Haliaeetus leucocephalus | reverse complement strand
GAGAGAGGGGCGCACAGAGGCGGCGAGGAAGCCGAGGGGGGGCCCGCAAGAGAAGGGGAAAACCGCTTGCGGCGGCCAGCCTCCCGGTCCTTACCTGCCGCTGCGGCGCCGCCGCCGCCACCTCACGGCGCCCCACGCCCCGCCGACAAGCCCCTAAATAACGGCTCCGCCGCGCCGCGCCATCGCGCCGCCGTCCCGAACGCGCAGCCCCACGCCCCGTCACGCCCCGTCACGCTCCCTCACCCCCCCCACTCCCCCACCCCGCGCCCTTCCCTCCTCGACTCGCGCCGCCATTGGCGCGCGGGGGGCGTGACGTCGCCGAAAGGGGGCGGCGGGGGGGCGGAGCTTCCCGTAACGAGCCGAGTGGTGCCAGGATCCCGGGCGCGAGGGGCGCGCGCGGCTGGCGGGGGGCGGGAAGGGCGGTGGCGGTGGTCTGTGAGGGGAGGCGGGTTTCCACCCCCCGCCTGCCCGGCGCTCCTCGCCCTCCTCCTCCCCTCGGAGAAACGCTCCCCGCAGGGTTTTCCCCTCAAGGTGTGTTGCAGGGTGTGTAAGAACAGAAGACGGGCTGGAGAAGCCCCGCTTCCCGGGGAGGGGGGGCGGGAGCGCAGTCGCCTCCGTCGCCCCCTGCGGCTCTTACCTGCGAGGTGCGCGGCAGCCGCGGGACCCCTAGCTGAGGCGAGCCGACCTCTGCCCGGGCCGCCGGCGGCGAGGCCTCTGGAAGCTTCTCCCGGCCTTCAGCCGGCCGGGCCTGCGCCGGCTGTGCAGCGGGGGTGTCCTCCCGGGCAGGCTTGAGGAGCGAGCAGCCTTCCCAGCGTTTCGCAAGGCTCCCCTGGGAGCGAGGGCGGCTGGAGAATATTATCAACAGCAGCGGTGTTGGCAAAACGCTGTTACCGAGAGCAGTTCCCTAGAAGAGGTGTTGGTGGAAGGCTGGGTTGCTAGGGAATGGTCCTTAATATAGATCGTTCATGTGATCAGGATCCAGGGAAGCCTTTGGGTTCCCTTCATGGTTATGCTTGTACATTTCTTCATTCAGTAACCCTGAAAAATTACTTTTGTAAATGAGACACAGTCATGTGCTCTAAGATGTCCTCTTCATTCCAGATTAATTTTTTCCAGCTCATGAGTGAGAAGGAGCACATTTCAGTGCCACATCCACTAACTTGCACTGTGCTGAGTGTCAAAGTAGGCTGTTTCTAGTCAGGAAAGTACCAGACATCAGTGATGCGTGCCCAAGTTGCTTCCTGCCATATGCTTTATGCTTTTGCCCATTTACTTCTTAAATTATCTTTGGGCTTGAGTGGGATATGAGCTATATTATATTTTTAGTTACATCTTAGAGGAATAGGCAGATTAGCTACACAAGTAGGGCATCTAGTCCAATATCCTGTTTCAAACACTGGCTAGCATGAGCTGCTAATGAGAAAAGACAAAGAACTTTGGAAGAAGATAGTGGACGATAACCTGTTTCTCACATGTTTAGTACCTGTATCTGATTATGTTTGGTTTACTTTCTGAGGTGGCTTAATATCCCCAACAAAAATACTGTTGTTGCTGACTCTGAGAATGTGGTATATTTTATACATAACAGTAAATCTGGATGGCCACTTCAGAGGTCATTTCCTCTGCTTTCCTCAAGACAAAATCGGCCATACTTAATTAGTTTCTGACAGGTATTTATCTAACCTGCAGATTAAATTTATTACTTCATGTCCCTACTTACAGCTGATGCTCCTTCTAGCAACCTTAGATGCTTGTTGTGTTGCTGTTTCTCCCATTGGTGGTCTCTACATTTAATAGACCCAGTCCTTTCCGTCTTCTTTCACAGGGTTCATCCATATTCAAACCCTTCTTAATGTATCAGGACAACTGACATCTGGGCAACAAGTTTCACAGTTTTTTTATTATGAAAAAAAGTACTTCAGCATTACAATTTGTCTCTTTTGCTTTCTCTTCAGATTATGGTTGGTGTGTTTGTTCTTAACATTGATGTAAGATTATAGTTTGAGAATCATGTATAATTGGTAGATTTTCAGTTTGTGTGGATATCCCTGCTTCAGTACCCTCAAAAAAATCTGTGTTTGGCCACAAAAGGTTAAGTGTAAGCAGGCTCCAACTAGAGGGACTACAAAAATAATTGTTTTTTTTTCTCTTGTTTTAGCATATCGTCTGTGCCCTGTAAGATCATTAGTGTTCTGCTGCTAAACAGACATTCCAGGAGTAGACGCTCAACTCTTCCCCCCCTTCCCCCAGCCAACAGAAAGCCTCTTGTGACATTCTCATTCCGAAATCCGATAGCCTGAAGCGATTCCTGGTTTATTGCCAGAACTTGTAGAACAACACCCTCCCCTTCAAAACCAATCCTGTCTCAGGCCTCAGTTACATATGACATGTATCGTAACTCTTCAAATAAGCAAGAGCTCTTGTATTTCACAGACTATTTATAGACTCAATGTAAAACTATTTCCACATATCTGAAGTTCCACAGAAGAACAAAACAATTTATTTGCAATTGCAATTAATTTTTCTCTGTTGGCACAAAATATCATTACTATAGTAACAGTTTAGTTGCTGTATTCAGTATTGTGTGAACTGTCCTTCTAAGATGATTGGCTTTCCCAAAGATTTTTTGTAGGTTTGGAAAGTGATGATAGCATGCTTGCCTATATACCTTATCTCCCCTTCAGAACCTTTTGCAAACTCCGGATGCATGGAAAGATACCTCAGAAGTGTAAAGAAATAGCCTTATGGACAGACAGAGTCCCATTTCTCTATGGTATCAGTCAGTGGGTACAAGTCCCTCCTGTATTTTCCACCAGCCCTAGCTGCAATGGTGACATGGATGGTGGGGTAGCCACTGTCCTTGTGGGTGACCTGAAGACAGTTGTAATAGCCCTGTTGATCACTTAGTTGATCTTGTTGATCCTGTTAGTCCAGTAATTTGCAGTCAGGGCTGCTGTTTGGCTTGCCTTATGTTACTCAGAGGAAATAATTTGACACCTGTGTTGCAAATGGAAATAAGTGGAATTAAATGTGGTAAGATATATTTTTCTTAAATGATCACCATCTACCCCAAATGTGGTTTGTGTTAATCTTTTCCTTCTTTCACAGGCAGGACTGAATGTTTTGGGCAATTATGTTGCATCATACATCAGGCTGAGTTTTGTTTTTATTCTTATGAAACCTAGGGTTTTAATCTGATAGGAGGATTGTTCATTTACAGTGATTTCTAGTTCTGTGTCAGCATCTTCTCTAGTGATAAATGCTTCGTTTTGAATCTTGTTGGTGAAGGTGAAACTCAACTGTGGTCAGAAACACTGGGCCAGAACCTCTGCTGGCGTAAACAACATGGTCCATGGGAGCTGTAAATGCTTACATTCTGGCATGGCATCTTGTAGCCTGGAGTATAAAATAAATTGTCTCAACTGTGGCCTTTTAAAATATACAGACTGTACTTTCAATGCAAAGATCTGACTTTTTACACCATCATTAGACATTTTCTGGTGCAAGCAGGTAAAAAGCTAATAGCATTATCACTGCCATTGGATAGAATCAGGACGTTTGGGATCCCAGGTAAAGAAAACAATTAAGTCCTTCAAGCATGTTGTGAAGTGCCTTTTCTGCACATGGACGATTTCCTGAAAGACTTTAGTTTGATTTACTGCATTATATTCTTCCCTACTGATACACATTACACTGCTGTATACTGTACTGTAATTACACCAGTAATTTAAAGTTTCAACTGCTCAGAGACATTCAAAATTCTGGCCACTTTTAAAAAATGTTCCTGCAAACCAGCATTTTAATATGCACATTGAATTAAGCATTATATGAAATAAGTTAGTCTTTTGAATTCACTAAATATGTGAGGCAAGAATAAAAGGAAGTTAATTGTCAGGAATTGTCTTTGAGATGAATTATCTATCTCTGCACACGGCAATTTGTGTTCAACACAGTGGTCAGATCAGGGCTATATAGGACATTTCCAAACTCCCATCTTGCACAGCTAGGATATAAGTAGGTGGAGCATGCCTTCCCACCCTCTGTTTTTTCAACCCCAGGAAGAAGAGGATAGCCTGGGAATATGGAGATGGGCAATAACACTTGGAAAACATTCAGTGATTGGCAAAAGTTTCTGGGTAGCTGCTTGACTGTGGGAGCAGAGATATTTTTAGAGATGCTGTTAGAGATTGCCTGGGAACAAACTTGTACCACTTTTTATGGATCATTTCAGCAGTTTTGTAACAAGTTGTGATGAAGTCTGCAGTCAATGCAAAATCTACTGAATCCAACCAAGTTGGTGAGGGGCCTGGAGCATAAGTCTTATGAGGAGTGGCTGAATGAGCTGGGGCTGTTTAGTCTGGAAAAGAGGAGGCTGAGGGGAGACCTTATTGCTCTCTATGACTACCTGAAGGGGGGTTGTAGTGAGGTGGGTGCTGGTCTCTTCTGTCAGGTGGCTGGTGATAGGACGAGAGGAGACGGCCTCAAGTTGTGGCAGGGGGGATTTAGGTTGGATATTAGGAAAAATTTCTTTACTGAGAAGGTTGTCAGACATTGGAACAGGCTGCTCAGGGAAGTGGTTGAGTCACCATCCCTGGAGATATTCAAAAACCACGTAGACGAGGTACTCCAGAACATGGTTTAGTGGGCATGGATGATGGTTGGACTTGATGATCTTGAAGGTCTTTTCCAACCTAAATGATTCTATGATTCTGTGATTCTATATGCCACAGAGAGGAAAAGATCTTTCTGGAATGTATTGTTATTTTGGTATAAGGACATGAAGCATCACGTAGATACATCAGGGGTGTGAAAAGATTCCTCAGTCCTGGATACATGTGGTTTTGCTGGAGATGGGTCACTGTCAGAACAGGGATTTGGGGGAAGATTTTCAAAGTCATGGAGGAGCTGAACAACAAGACCCTTTAATGGCAATGTTCTCAGCCATCACAAGTCAAAGACATATTCTGTGAGATGGGTGAATCACTATATGTATCTATTTGTCTGGGAGGTTCAGTGACACATCCAAACCTCTTGCTGAAGTGATGATGTTATCTCAGCTTGTATCACTGTCCTGAACTTGAACTTATGAATATGGGTGTCAGTGTCCTTACACTCAAGATGGATCTCTGTTTTCTGACATTCTTTAACAGTAAGAAGAGTCACTTTTTTTTCCCTCAAGAGTAGAGAGGAGTAGTCCTTTGACCTGAGTGGCCAGAACAGTGGCAGACGTTTGTGTTGAAGCCATAGTCTTGTAGGTCATGAAGTCATGGTAAAGTCCCCTGAAGAAGAAGGCAGGAGGCAGGCTGGGAGGCAGCAGCAAGGAAAAAATGGATGATGTAACTGTTGGAAATGATTTAGTGAGGGTTACAGCATTTCCCAGCTTTATAACTTACCAAACATGAGCTGCTCAGTGGCAGAAAAAAAACAGGCTTGGCAATTCATTACTTCCTTTTGAGGGAGATTGGAGGATACTGCTTTTTCCCTAGACTAGTAGGTGTTTGCAATCCCTGGACAAAGGGGAAAAGTTCACTGAGCCAACCAGCCACTATTGCAGCCAACCAAATACTTACAACCTAGGCAAAAGCAAGTCCACTTGATACTTGATGGCACTTGTTGCACCAAGCAATGAACGATGCATATGGCAACAGGGCTATCCTCATTCTTTAGCATCACTGTGCCCAGTAGGTTGCTAAAATCTGAGACTTGGGACAAGGTCTTGCAAAATTCAGTCAGGGTATGTAAAGCTTTAACTGGGTTTCAGCAGTTCAGAAAAATCTTGTGCTCATTGGAAGAAGTTAGAAATGGGGACAGTTGACTCCTCCACACATGATGAGCTTGACAGGGCAGCATTGGGTTGTTGAAGAGGACTTGACCCAATTCTTCTGCTGTGATTCTCAGGAAGAGGAATGGCAACAATATGAAGCTGCAGGCACATGGAACAGAAACAAGATTGGTTATAGCCCACTGAAAAATAACAGCACATCTGACAGAGCAGTGTGGAACCTAGCAATCTGCTTGTTTTTCTGGGGTGGAAATTGTACAGCTAATGTCATTTTAGACCTGGGCTGGAAGCTTTGACAGATGGAACATACTGCTAGGTGGTGTTTTTTCCCAAAAGATAGTGTGCAGGACAATGAGAAAAAAGGTCCTCCAGACCTTCACTGGAGGAATAAGGCCAAAGATGAGACCAGAAAAATGAAAAGGCTTCTAAATGTAAGCAAGCAAATATGAAATATCAGTGAAGATAAAATAAAAACACTGAAAAGGATGAAATTAATCAAACATAGAAGATGCTTAAGTTAGAATGAGTAATGCAGTGAAATTGCAGTTCACTGCAAGGAAGTGCTGATTCAGACTGGTAGCTAAGATAAGCTGAAGGTGTTGTGACACGCTGCAGTCTCTTACACCACGTGTGAGCTGCCCATGAGTTTAGTATACTTTTGGCAGCTGCTAGAGCTAAAAAGCCTTTGGAGTGGTTCTGCATACACAGCCCAAAGTGTAGTTGTGTCCTTGGACAAATGCTTAAGGCAGAACTCTCAGACAGCGGACAACAAGACCCAATGAGGAGTAGCCAAAGACAATTAAAAAGGAGAGGAAGATGTCCTCAGAATGAGTGGGATTGTCTTTCCTACCTGGCCACAAAGACTTTCATGAGCAGTGTGGCCAACAACAAATATGCCAGAAAATATAAGTTAGTCCTTCATTGCCCAGGTAATCTAGTATTTGAAAAAAATAAGGTCATGTGTGAAGAACAGCTGAGCTGAGCCTGAATATGGGCTGACAAAAGTGATACTAGCAATAGAAAAAGGCATTCTGAAAACTCAAGGCCATGGTTCAGTCTCCTTTGTTATAGGATGTATATTCACAGCCAATCTGTGTTATAGACATGTAATTGTGGATTCCTTTCTGATGTTGACCTCTTAAAAAACACGTCAGTGGCACTTTCTGTCCTGTTCAGTGAGCAAGGGAACAGTCCTAGTCAAACTGTGACTGGCCGTAGTTATTCAGCCTTCCTTGTGTTTTGGACAGGCTGTAACAATGTTGCAGTTAGTGCAGAAAAAAATCATGACATGCCTCTTCAGGTTGTATGGTAATTGGCTAACAAGGCACAGAATTTCAAATGGAGCTCATGTTCTGGGTCCTCAAGTGCAGAGTGTAGCAGGGAGAGCACAGGGGGAGTCTGACTCCAGGCTCCACACTGTGGTTGCTCCATTGCAGAGTGGAGCTTTGGTACTAAGGCTGAAACTTTTATGTGTGAGGGCTGGTCTTAGGTAGTGGAATGACTCTAAACATGAAGAGCTATTGCTGACCTCTTCATCCTTCCTCTAAGTGCCAGGTGTACTTCTTAATTTATGTAGGGAAAGCAGGATCACAGAACAACACAACACTAAAAAAGTTGCCATAACTTAAACAGCGGGGTACCAGCTAGCACATTCCTGTGCACAAAGAGAAGCTGTAATAACAAACAACAACTTTGTGCTTTAAGATGCTGTGTTTCATAACTGCTAGTCATGCTGTCTGATACTGGAAAGTGCTCAGCAGCGTGGCTGTGGTATAAGAACCTGTATGCAGTAAAAAATAGTTCAGCCTGACTTTCTTTAACAACCATAAATTTGCTTCCTGTCAATTCACGTGTCGGGGTGACACCCAGCTTCTGAAGACCTATTCTGTTGTAGCATCCTGTGTATGAATTAAGCTGTTGTTATGGTTGAAACATTGGCGTTCTGATGCTACAGCTTGTGGCTTCTCACTATAGGATGGTAGAGACCAAACACTGTATATGGAGCTTACAGAGATGAAATCTGCTACAGGCAACCTACTGACAAATCCTTCTTGTATTTTTCCACACTACACCTACTGTTAGACAGAAATCAATACAGTGAGATACCACTTGATTTCCAGGCAGAGAGCTATCAGCAATGATACATAGTTAATTGCCTTAAAGTGACACATTTTAAAAAAGGGATCTTGACAGCTTTGTGCTTGAAGTTTTCTGCTTGAGCTGTTCAAAACACAAAAGGCTGGAGCCTGCTGCTACAACTAAAGGCTGTGGGACTCATGGGGAGGTACATTCTCGTCAGTAAAACTGAATCCAAGTTCTGTATTAGAGAACCCCTCATTCACTGCTGCCTTATAGTTAAATTGAGTGATGCTATTCAGGTCAGTTAAGGCTGTGCATAGAAAAATATATTCAGTTCTGAGTATTTTATTGTTAGAGTAATATCACCAAAAGTGAGTGCATTCATGAGAAAGGGTCACAACTTCATACCATGAAGGAATGAAGACTTGAGAATAGGAACAACTGAAAAAACAGTACCAAAATTCAGCATGCCAGGTAAATTTGTGTGTGAATGTGGAGAATATAGGCTTTTCGTAATAATTTCCCATTGCTAAGACATACTAGACTGTAGTATAGCTTCCATCAGCTACAGGTCTTAAGTAATTTATATCTGGAGTGAACTACATATTTAGGTACCTAGGAGACCTATGCATTTACTGGAAAATAAAAGAAAATAATGATTTGTATTAGCCAGTTCATACTGCAACTTTATATATGGTATGAAGATACAGATAAAAATCTTTGCCCCATATGCTTCACTACCTTTGAGGATCTGCTTTGCATGTTACATTTCTGGTCTTGCTGATCTATATTCTCTTCTCTTTCCTCTACTTCACCATTAAGAGTTCTTCCTTTCTTTTATCTCCTTGTGCTCGTTGTCTCCTCTTCATTGCCAACCTACTTTCTTATCTTTTCCTTTTCTTCTCTGCTCCCTTTAGCATTACCTTAAATACAGCTGTTATATTTACAACTTGCACAGAATCCGTCTGTCAAAATAATGCCTTCTAAGGGTCGTCTTAGGGAGAAGGTTAATTGAATAAGAGTATTTGTGTGCTGTATTTATACTATCACTCAGCTGTATAACAAACCAAATTCTGCCAAAAAATCTGAAATTACACTGAGTTCCTTTTCCTCTTGTCTCACCACTTGCAGTAACAAGTGCTTTGCAGTCAGAATTTAGCAAACAGAAATGATGTGGTCATGCATAAGGCATAGCAGAATCAAGGCCAGTTTCTTAGTACTGAAACTCCTCTGTAGTGCCAATAAGCAGTGAAATCTTGCTTTAAGAGATAAGCCAGAGAGATATGAATCATAGCCTGAAAGCATCTACACTGAGCTGTGAAGCATTCTTTCTAGAGCCAAGGCCTCAATTTAGAAATTGTCATTGTTACTTGAAATTCTGATATGAATATTTGCAATCAAGCTTTAACCCTGAAGAACAGAATTTTGTAGGTTTTGTTATTTATTTTTGGTTTTCTTGCAGCACTCAAGTTTTCCAGACGGGACTTGGAACTCATTGTCTTGCTGGTGTATAAACGTGTGGAAAAATGCAGACCTTCTCCCAGAATCAGGGATCCCAAAAGATTATATAAAATGGCAGACAAACGTTAGTGGTAAGAGACGTAACATACAAACCAAATTGTTATTGTAATCATAGACTAATGCTCCCTCATTCTTTACATTATCATTGTCTATTCCTTGTCACTTTCCTGCCTCTTTTCTTTTGCCCTTCCTTTCTTCTGTAATTAGGGCCACTTTTCATTCAGCCTGTAGAGGTTGACTTTAATATACTTTGTCTATAGTTAATTAAGCAGTGGGAGAATCTTCTTGCAGATATATATATATACTCAAGATTGGGTTCAAGTCATGTCAATATCAGTATATCCTGAAACACATAGGCTGCTCCTGTTCATATTTTAGTGCCTTTTCTGAATAGATCCCTTAAGAAACTGCTTGCTAGTATTTGCTCCAAAATTCTAGTTCATAAAGTATTACTTTGATTTTATTATATAACTGTCTGTGATAATCAATGTCAACTAAAGGCATAATTAATTCACTAATGATAGTTTGTTGAACAAGAGGCATTAACTTTTCCACTATCCTGGTATTTTATATGCAGTCCTTAGCAATGTGAATAAATGTATTTCAGAAATGCTTACAAATCTTATGTCACTCATTAGTTGCCTGATGAGCTTGAAACAAAAGGAGCCATTAACAAATTACTTTTAATGCACTGGATTTGATGAAAATTCTCAGATTGTGATGATATTCTCCTGGTAGCTTCCTGTGGGCAGCTTCATACTGTATATTACATACATGTCAACATTTAACAGCAATAGTATATGCAGGTTCTTCTAAATTAAATGTTTGAAAAACGTGAGTGTGAGGTTGGGTAATCTCATCTTTGGATGTGTTGAGTGCACTGTTCTCCCCTGAGCTAATGGTGGATAATATGAGCTTTGAGAGGAGTGCTGGACCACAGTGCCTTCAGAGCTTTCTTTCTGAATTATTTCCTAAATTATTTTACAATTCTATGGTAATCATTAGCTTATCACTGAAGATCAGGCTATTAGTCCATGTACTGTCCAATGCATACTATTTATAGGGTTATTGGAGTATATTCAACATGTCTTTTTAGATTTTTTTTTAATATTACATTTATGCATACCTTATTACAAGTTTAATTGTGCATCACTGAGAATATACATACTTTATAGAGACTCAGATGACCATCAATGCCTGGAAGTACAGCAATACATTCAGAATAAGCACCCATCTACTTTGGAGTGGTTACATGTTTGGTGTAAAGATGTATTCCATATCTCATTTTGAAAAAAGCTGGCCTATAGTGCCTTTGTGTACTGCTCTGACCCCTGGGAAAGCTCCTCAAATGTTGTGTAAGTTATGGTCTAAAGTTGCTTTGCAGGTTATTTGTAGCCCGGTGTTTCTTAGACCGTTCACTGTTCTCAGGAATGACCTGGTAGTTCCTGTCTGCTCTCTTGCAGTGTTTTAGGTGTCAGGCTCTCCTTTTCCTGCCTTTTCTTCCTTTAGAGCTTTTTAATTTTATTTTTTCCTTGCTTGTTCCACTACATTTCCTTCTGCTGACTTTTCATCTGGCTTTATTTAGTGTTGTCCGGGGCATGTCTCAGTGTCAGGAGGCAAATTTGGTAAGGTGGGCTGGTACCACAGCCTGTGATCTATGGGAACCCTTGCCACAGGCAGAAGTACTAGGAGCAGATAGATACAGGGAAGAAAAGTAAGATGTGATTAACAAGCTACTGCCCTCACTGCCTGAGTTAGGACTTGGTGGCAGCCAGAAACTAGTACCTTAC
>NW_010973158.1:5526000-5526229 GCF_000737465.1 Haliaeetus leucocephalus | reverse complement strand
TTATCTTGACCAATTAGACTGAGACAAGTTTTGCATGTTTTAGTTGGTATAACCAATTATGTCTTATGTTTATGCGCATGTACAGAGTTGATATAACCAATCATATTTTATGCTTGTGCGCGTGTACAGTGACTTTGCAGACAATGTGATTATAAATATGTGTGTGTTTTAGCAATAAACGTCGTCTGCTTTCAACTTTACAGGCGTCCGTTTATTTCTACCTCCTGCA
>NW_010973158.1:5460692-5525990 GCF_000737465.1 Haliaeetus leucocephalus | reverse complement strand
ACCTTACATAAAGATGAGCTATTGACTGTATGGTGATGGGATCTTGCCCCTTGGGAAGCAGCAGTTTCTGGCTCTTGCTAAGTTCCTTCCGGCAAGTTCAACCACTGACTTAGAAAAGAAAAATACAATCTGACATATAATACTTGACAAGTTGCTGACCCTTGTATCTGAGGGATGAGAGGAAACTATTCTCAATGTTCACATAGTTCTTGTCTCTAGAAGCAGTAATTCTTTGTCCACAGCCTTAAAAAAAAAAAAAAGTCTGGGTTGAAGACAGAAAGTTCGGTCTCATTTCTGTGTGTAAGAAGTCCCTTTTACAGATGATTGAATTCAGCTGTGTCTGGGGTGAATGTAACAATTGTTTAATAATGTGAAGCCTGAAATTATATCCAGCTGATTCTGTAGGGGGATTTTGCAGGCAGGAAGAAGTTAATTATCCAAAGCTGGATCCATATCAATATTAGTCTTATTGGCTCACACACTGTAAGCTTGATAGCTCTAAAGTGGTAACTGACTTTTTTTTATATCATTTGTGAGTATATGCTATACTATAAGAAGGAACTTTTCCAGCCAGCTAAGGAAACAACTTTTTGCCTGCTCATTAATCAATTACGCTTTTCTTGAGAAAAAGAATGTAACCTAACATAATACTCCAACAGTTACTGCAAAAACAAATTTAAGTAGAAGCTTTTCAGGTCATGATACAGGATTTCGGAATGCCTTTTCGTATCATGGATGCAGCCTCTTAGATGAAAAAGTTTTGTTGGTAATAACCTTACAACTGGTTCCCCCCCCCCCCTCAAAACTAGTAAGAGTCACCAGGACCAGTATGTTTTCAGTGTTCTCATTGGTAGTAACGTGAAGTCATCTTGATGGTATGAATATAATGAAGAATCATAGCTAGGTTTTCATCATATTACGGGCTAGCTGATTTGGTTCCTGAACTGTGAAGTGAAACTTACTGATAAAATTCTAGACCAGCAAAGCTAACGAGTGTTTTATTATTGACGCTGTAGGGTAAGCATGTCCTCTGAGGAGTTAAATCTTGAGCCGCTATTAGAAAGTTAAGCATGAGCACGAATGTACATTAATCCTAATTCTGATTTCATTTAAATCAATAGGAATTTGCGGTTGAGTTAAATAACAGTTGGACTGGGCTCCTGTTGTCAAATACTGTAGGGTTCTGCTGACCTCTGCTAACCCCTCTTGTTTATATGGAACCTAAGTGATCAGTACCATGAATTTGTAATGATTTACAGGAAAACGCTCAAGAATATGGATTGTGATAAAAACTACCTTATTTCATCTTTAACTTACAACTTGACTTAACACACCAGTTAAAAGATTTTAGAGGTTATAGCCCATACTTAAAGTGAAGTTGGTATCCCCTTCTAAAGTCACTTCAGGGAGGATGAAGCTCAGACTCATGAAGGAGTGGAAATAAACCTGTCACTATGCTCTTAAGACAGGTTGCTGCTTGGAAATTAATAAGAAGAAAATACTTATTTGCAATTATAACAGGCAAGATGTTTTGAATTACCTACAGACATATGGGATCATTGTGAAAGTATCTTGAACTATTCAGAAACTTTATAAAATACTGCTATACAAAAGTGAAGTCATTCCAAGATCCAGCAGTATCCTTTTTGTTTTTTTCCCATGTTGTTAACTGAGGAGAAAAAGTGTTCTAGGATATATAAAGCCTATATCTGGTGAAATAAACCCTTACTTCAGCAGCAACTATCTTATCCTTTATGAGACTTTTTACTGTTAATGCAGAGTATCTGTGTTAAATAAGGTTGATCTATATGTGCTAGTTTTGTAGAACTAATTTTTTTGCAGACAAAAAAATGACATTACTCTGGCAGACAGAATTCTTTTTCTGCAGGGCAATTTAATCTGTTGTGTGCACAAAATACGTAATGACCAAATAATGTTTTGAGAAAGTTGCCCATGTACAAATGGAGGCTGAAAAACAAAGTTTCCTTGGAAAACCTTAATGTATAAAAGAAGAAGTAGAGGGAAATTCTGATCTCACTGAAGTCAAATTTTTTCCATTGTCTTTTACAAGGTCAGTTTTCATCTTCAGTTTTCCAAGAATAGGCTACCTAGGTGAGTAAGTGAGATCTAACCAAAAATGTAAAGAAAAGTCATGGTAACAGAGGTCTTCCACATTTTGAGCCTTTAACAGTACTTTTTTTACAGTGCGTATCTTTTCAGTTACTGTAGATTTTTGAAACATATCTTGATTTTTGAAACATTGATGACAGCACTAGTGTCAATTCCTTTATGAAATGAAGCTCCAGTATAATGGAGAAGTGAAATGGAAAAACAAGAAAACAAGGACAGGATGCTTACTGCTTGACTGACTGACATACACATGGCTTAAAAGGAAAGGAAACACAGCAAATCCACTTCCTATTCGAGTCAAACCCTAGTGCTAAAAAAAGAACTAGGGATAGTAACAGCAAAGTAAGTTGTCTGAAAAGGGCCCCATGTTGTCAAGGTAAAAAGGAGGAAAAGGCAAGTAAGAAGATTATTGAAGAGATACAGAGCACATTGTGGCTCTGTCAACCATATTTTGGGTAGTGTATAAATTTTAGCTTCTGCAAGAAAAAGAAAAAATTTCTTTTATTATTTACCTTACACAAAGAATTATAAATTGCTTGCACTAAGCTGCTTTGAGCAATAGATTGCTTTAAAACCCCACCAAATTTCAACATTTCAGTCTTTATTTCTTGCACTAAAACCTCTGGGGTTTCTGGCAGTTTTTGATTACATTTGTAAAATGGGCATACAACTCACTCTCCTGTGAAAAACAAATGTATTTCACTAATTATTGTTAATATGTTATATTTCCTAGGTCACTTCTTTGAATTTTGCTGATGATAGTACTTGTCTACTTTTGAAGAGTATGTAAAGACCTGAGGTGATGACAGCAGGTACAGCAAACGTTGTGTTGTCTAATGTTGGTATGGGAAATGCCTCCTAGCCTAGCAACTAATAACACAAGAATGAGATTTGATAATTTTATCACCTTAGTCTAATGTTAGTTGTGGTATACTAGTAGTAGAGTCAAACCCTGCACTGTTCCCCTCAGATACAAGTTTGTTAAGGCTTTTCCTTGTAGCCTATATTTCCTAGGCAACAATCAACTTTTAAGTGGGATCTGACATGCATTTAAACGAATGGTTTGAATTTGTGTGCCAGACTATATAAATTTACTGACTGCAGACCTTTCAGAATCCATCAAATTTTCTTTTTTTTGGGACATCTGTTATTTTGCTAAGCCCGATCACCAAGCAAAGCCCTTTGTGTTCTCCACTAACCATGATTAACCATCTGGCAGCTATCTGTAGATTTAGTTTCCCAAACCATAATTTCTTTCCAGTGCTAAGCCTAGGAGGACTACTAGGGGCCTCCATTGGCGTCTGCTTTTTTGTTATTTTAAAAAATTACTTCCAGTATTTCTGCCCAGTACTTAGCATCCTTATTTACTTTAGAGTATTTCCAGCATATGGAGAGGAATGTTCCATTTTCCTCACATTCAGCACATTTCCAAAGAATGCTGATTTCTTTTTTTGGGCTATAATAGAACAAGATACCACTGGAATAATATGTTTCATAAGGGGTTTCTTTGATGGTTGCACTTCTTGATGATCCCAGAGATCTCTTAGATGCTACTGTTCATCATCTTATCTTGTGTTGCTTTGACTATGCCATAAAAGCAGAATCGTAGTCTGGAGAGCCAGTCTGCTCTGAAGAAGTGCTCCAAGTCTTCTCTACTGTGTCTTACAGTGCTGCATTCATGAAAACCATGCTAACCATGTCTGACAACTACAATTTAGAAAACAAACAACTGCTCCAGCTTACAGGAAGAGCAAAATAGTGCTCAATTCCAAGATAATAAGAATCATTAGAAAAGCAAAACAAAACAAAACATTGTTATCTGCTGTTTTTCTCCTGGTTTGGAAGAGTGCCAAATTTGCATGCTATGGGTGCTTGTAGAAGCTTTAAATTATAAAGACTAACTCTACATTTTCAGTAGTGCTTTGTGTCAGTGACCTGGCTTCCACACCCTTTGCTACAATATACAGGATTTATATTCTAAATATATGAATCAATACTATTGCAAGGCTGGAAAGCACAAACTTTCCATGAACTTAACAGTGTTGTGAAACCAGTGAAGCTATGTTGAAGTTATGTTGCATTGAAGTGGTTTACTGTTACAGGTGATGAGGATGGTGCTGTACTTTACCTTTGTAATGTAATGTCAAAAAGAAGAAAAACTGCTGCTTTCAACTACACGTTTTGCGGCCCACTTGCAAGTTGTACATAGGTAAGATTATTTTGAGGAGTCTTCTCAGCAGCCAGATTACTACATTTGCAGTGAAACAGTTCTGTTCTAAGCCTAGGAAGTACAGATAAGAATTAAAATAGAAACATTTATCTAAACTTTGTGGTTAAATAATTATTGGTAGCAGGAAGTCTGCCTTCCCAATTTTTTCATCAGCTGATTCATCCAGATCAGGTCTTGTATCAGTTCTGAATAGGCTGAATTCAGTGTAATTTAGAAAGTGTCATAGGGGTTTCTGAACTTTTTCAATGTATGGTAAGAGAGGCTGTGGGTAGTGTAGCTACATGATAGGCTTCTCTGTATGTGCATAGAGAATTATTATGCAGGGCACAGAATAGGCTTAAATAACATTAGTAGGGAAAGTCGAAGGAGGGACCATGGGAATAGGTCATGGTTTCTAATCTTTCTAGGCTGCAACAGAGGCAGAAGCTGTTTCAGAGTGTGTTCTGGAAGAGAGGGTGTGGAAGGTTGTGCAGTCCTCAGGGAACTCATGATTTGGCAGGTGAATTCTGCCTTCACAAACATGCTCATAGCCTGTAGCTCCTGGCATCTTGCCTGTTTTTCTGGTTTGAAAAGGGAGGGGTCAATGTCCATGTATAAAAGTACCTCTGTCTACAGTTCACCTCAAATAGTTTTTGAGTAGCTGCCGCACTTTCTAGCAGTTTGAGGCCTTAAGCCTCAAAGTCTGTGATGGAGAAACTTTTTTTCTAAAAGCACCAGGGAACATAAAATATATATATTTTTTTTTTTTTATTTAATATAAACACTTGAACTACATTGGAAATATTGTTCTGATACAAACTGGAGTTTGTCCTAAAGAGTATGAGAAATATTTGGGCAAAAAGATGTTTGTCTTTCTATTTTCACTTTCTACATTAAATCATTCAAAGCTTGTAGGTGCTGATTATACTATTTCCTCTTCTTGTAATGCTCTTCTCTAATACACTCATGTAAGCATTGCTGCAAATGGGTCTGTTGTATTTCTTTTTTCTTTTCACTTCAGGAGTGTAAGTGAGTCTAAAAAAGAGTTTTAAAATTCTAAAAATCTCAACTATTTAGAAGAATGCTTTAAATGCTTTATAATACTAAGAAAACATCAAGTATTTATACTAAATATATGTGGAGGCTCCTGTGACATGAGACAAAAAGTGTTCTGAAAGCCCTACTGCCCTTATCTGCTGGTATGTTTTGCAGTCCAACAGCATCCAGACCTCTATAAATGTTATTTTAAAACTGACTGGAACATTTGAAGCTAAATCACTTACTTGGTTCTGACTGGCCCAATGTGACTCTACAGTGATTTCACACTAACATATGCAAGAATCCAAGCAGCTGTATTTTTCAACTGGCCTTTTTGTATCTGTCCTACACCAAATCCAATCTTCCATTTTAGAGAATACGTTTAAATCTGTGGCTACTAAAAATAGTAATGGGAATGAGGTAAGGGGTGAGAGATGGTCTGCAGGAGGATTAAAGGGCACTCTGTGTAAAAGATCCTTCAAAAGAGTGAAGCTATGTAACTGTTGAAAGAACGTGGATTTCCTAGTTTATATACATTGCTGACATGTTTGGAGGAGTACAGACTGTTATCATTAATTTTAAAATATCTAATCCTTAGAGAAAGCCTAAGGAATTATGCATATGTGATGATTATATTCTATCCAATGCTAAAATGCAGCCCCTCCCTAGGGTGGAACACAGTGACTGTTAAAAAGGGCTTATCAGCACTACAAGGGTTGTATGTATCTGTGTTAATAAATCCATCCTGTCATTTCACAGTGAGAAAGGGGAAGTTCTATGCATAGTGCATAACTAGGAAGGACAGGCAGTGCATATGCAATGCCTGTAAAACTGATAGAATCCCACATTCAGATAAAATATGACAATATAAGCTTATGAAAATCAAATAGCAAGGACATTAGTCTTATTTGGAAGACCCTGTTGCATTGCAATGACAATATGAAGGGTTCACTCTATTTGAGAATTAAAAGGCCCCAAGAGAGTAGTGCTACAGGGAAAACAACCACCAGAGGTGTAAGAAAGAGAAAGCAGACTTTTCACACTTGAATGGTTTCATCAGTGTCATGTAAAGCACCATTTATTTCATTGCTGAACGTTGTTTCACAGAGCTCACATAAAGAAAAACACAACAGGGAATGAAGTTCATGACTTTTATGATTTTCTTACCATAGTTCTATGGAGAAACGAGCGAATTTTACAACATGCTATCAGCAAATATTCTTTCTGATTCATGGATGTCAGAAATGGATAAGCTTAGCCTTGCTTTCTCCAAATAACATATCTATCTTTTACACCTGGAGGATCTGAATTAAGGAGATAAAAGGAAAAACCACTCCCTGCTACTCTGTAAGCTTCATTTCCTGTTGAGCCATGTTGATAACCAGAGTGACTGATATTAATGGAGAATGACATGAGAATACCACCATTTTCAGTCATTAACTGCAAACGGGCACCCTATTTTCAATTTCGGAAAGGTACTAACAATAAGTATGGCTGAATCAAGAAACCAACCAAGACATCTTTGCTGTTTTACCTTGACCAAATTGTTTCATTTCACCACTGCTGTTACTCTAGCTACTCTATGTGTAGCCTGCTTATTTCAGTTCTAAATTTTGCAATTACAGGGTCTACTTCTTATAATGTATTTACACAGTAAGAAGCACAATGAGATTTAAGTCTTCACTGGAATGTCCAGGTGCTACTTTGATATAAGTAAATCAATTACAAGCAGTTAAATAAGTAGTCACGTCTTATGTATAAAAGATGCACTTTAGCGCAACTAGAGTCTAATGGAACAAGAATGAATAGTAAAAGATTTGCCTGCAGCTTGGGAGAGGACGGATGCAGTCTGAGGCAATGCTGACTTCTGCCACAAGCTGTATTTCCAGTTATGCTTACTGCAAAGTGAAAGAGTATTTTGCATAATGGAATTTGCATTTTTTTTTGCTGTTTAAGCCAACCACACAAATCACACCCTAAATGGTTTCTCTTTTATAAATCCCAGTACAACTTACTGTCACGTGCCCCGCTGCTCAATGACATTCCAATCTCTCATAAACGTATTTCTTGGTTACTTTCTTAAACTCTTGCTAGAGGCTATTAAGCATACTTGCCGGTAAGATCTTAATTTAAATTGGATAAGTATTCCCAGAAAGTCAAAACTGTTAGCACAGTTCTAGCACTATATGGCACAGCTGTACAAAGCTGAACAGTTTGCATGTATATAGAACACATTCCTGAGGTGGTGCCTGAGCTAGCTATGTTGGTGCTGGCCAGTATGAATGGGTGGTGTGAAAATCAGTATGTGTTCACAGCAGAAGGTCACCAGGAATCCACAAGAAAAGGGAAAGTCACTGTTAGGATGACAATGGGAAGAGAAGGAGCAAGCTCCTCTGCCTGGAAAGCAGGTTCCCATTTTTGAATGCAGAAACTGGAACTCTTTTCTGGTGTTTGTTTCTTTGTACGTAGGAAGCATAGCCCTGCAGATATTCTTGAAAAATAATCAGATCAAGTCAGACACCATGCTGCTACCTCTCATGAAGATCTTATTTTGATTGATTTGCTGGTCACTTAGGATCCAGTGGCAATAGTTGCTTTCACAACTACTGTGAATACCTCCTTGAAGCTCTTGATTTAGCTCAGATCACATTGTGAGCTTCACCTTGGAAATGTGGCATCTTATGGTTGTTCCTCAGTTACTTCCTTCCCCCTTGGCAACAGCTTTCCAAAGTGCCTCTGTATGGGCACATGGGACTCCGAGCTCAACACATCATTGTCATCTTTCCTTCCATTTTGTTGCTATGCTGCTCTGTTGTGCTGAACTAGGCACTACCATTTCCTCTTTGCAGGGGTTTGGGGTGGCAAGTGTGAGCCTCAGGAAGCAAGTTCTGATTTAAAAATAGTGTATCATACTAATCCATTGAGAACACCACTGAAATAAGTGAAGCTAACATACCGTTTTTATAAAGAAAGCGACATTTTTTTCAGGGTACACAGCAGAAATGAACTGGTTTTGTTTTCCTAGAATTTAAATATTCAGGTGACACTCCTTTACCATTAAAAACAAAACAAAAAACCTACCCAACCACCCCACATCACCAAGTATTCTTATTCAATGTTTTCTTACTCACTGTACAGACAAGACTACATACTCTGGGAGACCTGCCCAGGAAGATTGGGTAATCAGTTTAAAAATGACAGACTGACAGTTTTAGTAAAAAAAAAAAACCAAAACAAAACAAAAACGCCTGAACAAATACATATCATTACACTGAGGTGGTACATCATACCCTGATGTACTGGAACTAATTACAACCATTTGATGTTGTGACATGGCTGTTTGAGAGTTCATATAATGTGTGTTTCCAATAAAGCATCACATTACTGTGTGTTGATGGCATTAAGGAGTTAACACTAAGGAGTTAACACTAGGGAGTTAACACTGTTCATCCTACCATGTGTATAACATTTCAATAGCTGGAGGGTCAGTGCTGACTACTTTCTGGGATCTCCTGAGAACAGAAGAAAGGAATACTCCCCAGCAGAATTCAGACTCTTGAAGAAATCCAGATGGCTGCCAAATCAGAAGTGTCACTAGGGTATTCTCCCTAAAAATTCTCTCTTGAGCTGAGATACAATTTCTGTTATGAAAATATATTTAAAAATAGCTTGAGAGTTGGTTTCTCAAACTAACTCTAGGATTGAGATTGTTGTAGATGTGCTTGAAAGGAAGTAGTTCACACCTGTGGCGGCATTTCTTTGAAGGTCTCTTTATTTAGAGAACATTTTGACACAGATCTCTGACATCTCTCAGCTTCAGGGAGCTGAGGAATTTTTCTTGAAGAATGTTTGGAATAGAAAAATCAACTTGACTGTCAATGTAATACTGTTACATAGTTAAATAATACAATGTGGTTATGCATAGCAACCAACAACCCCACCCCCACCCCCAAACTCTGTTGTGTGGAATGCAGAATTTGTCACGCTCTTGCAGATTGTAAACTTGCAGAAATGCACATAAATGTGAGAATTAGCTTGATGTTCTGACCGAGTAGAGAAGATGGGCCAGAGGGTAAGTAAAGCTTCTACTTATGTAATGGCATGTTCAAAGAAGACCATAAACAGTGAAGGTTAGTGGAGAGAGGAAAGTCTACAGGCTTTATTCACATTTTAAATTAGGATAATTTAAGTCATCACTTGAAACAATTGGTACTTGTTAGTTTCAGCTGGCCCAGCTGCTGAACTTAGCCCAACATTTGGGTTAGTAAATTAGGATTATGGAGTTTAGAACATTAAAAAAGGGAGTTATGCTAATGTGGATTTTATTTCCATGGCTGCATGTATCTGGGTGGCACAGTAATACAAGAAACGTTTCAGAGTAGACTGCTGGCTGAAACAGAGTGTATCAGTAGAGAACTGAACTCATCCTACAGCTTTCCAGTGGCCTCCATGGTTTGAGTTGATGATTTTGGTTCAGCTCACAGAAGGCAGCTGTAAGCACTGTTAGCACTGGCCTTTTAAACCTTAAAGGTAAGTCTGAGAAAAGAACAAAGAAACTTGTGATTTAAATTTTACTGCAAGAGTTTTCCATTTGTTGCAAATGGAGAACATGACAACCCTCTGTCTCCTCAGCACTTTCCTATGGTTAACCTGTAAATACAGCTCTGCATTCCCAAGTGCTGGTCACCCCCCATCTTGTTTGGGTGAAAATGATGTGCCAAGGTGCTTAACAACCGATGCTACCCAAGAAAGGTTGTGCTGACCTCATGTACCATTTTTGGTGTCCCTCCATGGGCAGTACTACAGGGCAGCAGCATTTCGATTTGGATCAGCTAGAGGATGTGAAACAAAGCCGTTCTCTGTGAGAACGGCTGCAGCTCTCCTATGTGGTAACAGTCATTGTTCAGTGAGTATTACAGAGAATCTGCTGTAGGTATTATATGATGCATTCAGTTAGAATTCACAAAACATGTCAGGAGAGCAGCTGGAACATGCTCTTTATGTATTACCTTCTTTAATCTCTTTTCTCTTGTTTGGAATGGCAGAGTGGTACTGTGACTCCAAAATCTCTTCCATCCTCTAAGGAGATTGAGTCGATGAGAGGACAAGGAGGATCAAGGAGACGAAGGAAGAGCTAATCTCAGCTGGCAGGTAATTTATCCAATGCAACTCTGTGCCTTTCTGAGCCCAGACAGTAATCACACAAAGTGACTGCCATAAGTAAGGTTGTCACTTAATTTTCCTGAAGATAAAGGCTCTTTCTCAGTCCTTTACTACTGCTCTGAGACTGTGGTTCCTGGCCAAGATGCCCAGCATCCTGCATGAACTGTCCATTGCTGTGGGTAATGTTGCTTTTCAGACTGTCAGTGATAGCACTGTGACTACCACACACTCCCCAGCAGGAGCTTTGCAGCTGAGCTGGCCAAGGTGGCTTTTGGCCAAGAATAAGCATAGGCCAGTGGCCAGGATCTGCTGTCAGACTCTGACTCTCTGCACTGTGCCCTGAGGAGACCCATTTATAATCTTTACTTTTCAGCCCTTAATTTTCTTCCTGTGTTTCTCCATCTGATTGTCATAAATTCTGAACACTCATAAGCAAGTTCCCGTAAGGAGGGAAAACAGAAGCTGCATTTTGGAGGTTTAACACTTGAGCACTGAAGATAGCTCCCAACCCCTGTTCTGAGAAGCCACTATTGGAAATCTAGTGTCTAATCTTTCTGCCTTAGTTTCTTCGTGTGTGACATTGGGATAATATTATTTACTAGCCTACTGGGAAGGTTTCAGTGATTGAGTGATTACTTTTTGTTAAGTGCTAAATTTCATTAGAACTTGTAAAAATATCCTCCAGTTTGCTACAAGATCTCTGTGGATTTTAGTAACCAGGTGCTATCCTCACATAAAAGCTGAGAGGAGAATAAAACCTCTGTGAAAGCAGACTATCTTCCTGTTTACCACCTTATTAGAGAGCACAAGAAGCGTGCAAAAACTGGTGCTTGCTTTTTTCCATTTAGATAAAGAGCTTACCCTGGTTCCTGCCACAGCTTTACAGTCTGTTTTTGACACTTGTATGACATGCGCTGATCTTACATTTGCAAAAATAACATTGAAAACTGATGCTGATATATCTGATGGTATTGATGTCAAAATTTTCTTTGTGAAAAAGAATTCGGAAAAGTATTTCTTGCTGTTGTGAACCAAGAGACTTAGGACCTCATAATTACCGCGCTTAAGAAGGTGGTGTCTGAATTCTCAATGACTGCTCCAAGGAAAGGTATGATATAGCTGAGAGTTCTGACACACTGATTTTTGCATTTCTGAAACTAGGTAGTATGAGCTCTGCATCAGGAGCAGTGTAGGAGAGGCTTGAGCTCTGCTTTTAAAGTGCCTATAAATGCAGCATTTGATTAAGTGTACAGTAGGCATGTATATAAAAGTGAAAACAATAAAATCCTGATGTAAATTCATCAGGCATTAAAAAAACCCAACAGAACAGAAGGAGGTTGAAAGACAGCAAGGGCACAAATTGCTTCTCATGGCCTGTGCCACTGACAAGTCACTACGTCTCTGAGTGGAAATTTCCATGCACATTAACTATCATGAACCCTGTTAGTGTGCATGATTTTGTGTCTCATGAAGAAATTTAAGCAATGGCAAATCAGAAGCAGCTTTCTCAAGGTATATCTTGGAACCCACAATGAAAATAAGATGGCAAATCTATTTAAAGGAAATTCAATCTTTTAAAAATGTTTAGCTGAGAGGAAGACCACAGGTACAATGACAAACTTCAGGTGGCTTTAGTCTGTAGTTTCTAGGACATTCTGAAAAAATGCCCAAATCAACAATGGGAGGAAAATCTCTGTAAGATCACAACATAGTGAACAGTGGAAGAAACACTAGACACTGTAACAGGAGAGGCCAAAGCACAAAAATATTTTTAGAATGTCAAGTATTAGAATTTTCAAAAGCATCCAACCCCTTTCTGATAAATTCCCTACACAGGATGTCTCTTTGGATCAACAGCTGGAGGGTGAATGAACCTTTAAGAAGCTCCAGACCTCCAGATCAGAAAAAAAAGTACATCTGTCTGGTGCTAGGATTTGGACAGAATGGGAGGCAGAGCCTCCCTCTGGGTTAAGTTATCTTTTGACAGTTTGGTTTAGCTGTTCTTATTAATACATCTCTGCCTTATTTCCAAGAGTCTACCACAAATAGTCACTTCAGAAACAGGACAGGATTGGCAAATTTCAGAAACTGAAAATGTAGTCTTTACAGCTGTATATTTTGTATAGCCTTCCTGGTTAGACCTTATATTTTTTCCTTCATTGGATGATATTTACCCTCAACTTCTGTGTATGAAAGAAACAGTCCCATTTATTCTCCATCATTTAAGTGCAGCCAACTATTCATGCACTGTGGGAAGGTCTCCCTTCATAGTTTTCAGTAGATGTGCAAAGCTACTTTCAGCTCAGTTGAGAAGCTGAAATTATAGCTGAAGTTTGTGGCACTGTGTGGGCATGGGATCTGATCTTCCTGATGTAATCTTGATTGGGAAGGCTATGACTGTGGGGTCTTTTGTGGTGGTGATGATGGCTACAGAGACACATTGGGAGGGCTGGACCGAGCTTTAGTGCATTGATGTGTTTAGACAGTTTCAGTCTGCTCCTGTGTGATACAAGGAACTCCACCACAGCTTTCTTCCAAAGGATGGGATCCCACATGCTGAGCACAGAAACATTCACAAAGGTGCAGGAAGGCACATGTCCTTGGAGTCAAGTATTCCTCTTGGACAGGTATGAACACCCCCTTGACTCTGCAGGTTCTTCCTGGTGTTTGCAGAGCAGCAGAAGGTCACACCATGATGCCAAGTAGCCTAGAGCACTGCAGTGAGGTGGGGAATGGAAAGTTACTGCAGGGGGCTGTACCATGTAGGTGTCTGCAGACCTTACAAGGCTCAGCAGTAGCAGCAGAAGGCAGGCCTTCGACAGTGTTGGCTGGCAAGGAGGGAACATTTGGACTTTAGGATCCTGATGGGCCTGGAGTTTATTTCTTGCCTCTGTGTGAAGTGCTTCACATCAAGTACTACCCACTGCCCTTGGTTAGAGGTGGCTTTGATGCTGGACACCTGATAACCTCTGGTCTAAACTGTCTCTCTCCTAATGTTGAGCTTTTCCACTAATAGGGACAGCGCAGAAAAATCTTTGCTTTCTCTGAAACTAAGGAACATAGGAAAACCCTATGAAAATAATGAGAGAAAAATTCCACTTTTAAAATACAAAGACAAATAATATATACTTTCAATACTTCTGTCTTCTTCTAAATCATTATTACAATGCAGATGCAGAGTAACAGGTCTGATGGCTCGTGATGATAGTATGATCAGATGAGCTCTTATAGACCTATTAGAATTGTTTGAAATGTTGCTATGCTTTTATGTCCTGAAGTGGTAACTGTGATGCTTCTGGTGTTTTGTAGTGGAAAAATATATGGATTGTGCAGACTCCTCTTTGCTGATGGTAAAAGAATGCAGTGTATTTCGGGTGAAGAGTCAGAGTTCTCCACCTATGGCAGTGGCAGGGGTGTTTAAAATGCTTTATTAGGGCTGAATTTTAGAGGATATAGCTTCCTCTTTAGGTATTTATACAAGAAAATTAGCCTGCTCATCAGACACTCTGCTCATCAATAGAATAGCCCTTGAAAGATCCTCATAATACTGGATGATCCTTTGTTTTACATATGAACATTTTTCTTTGTTTTAAATAATGGACTAGTGTTAACCTCCTGCAGAGTTTACTGGAAGAGTGGACCACTCCATTTGGTATCAATGTGTAAGTAAATGGTCCTCTGGAATAAAGGCTGCATCATTTTTAAAAGCATTTTCAAATTCTGTTCATAAGAATTGTATATAGAATGTAGATCATGTTCCAGTGAGGAAGTATATTGTGTTTTGGTCCGAAAACGTATCCTGTATTATGTATATTTTCTTAGCTCTCTGTGCCAAGCCAAACTCCCCAGACACCTAAGTACTGCAACACTCTGAGTTAACACTCAACTAGTGCCACAGAATAATGTGCCAGAGATATTTAATCACTAGACAGAGTAAAAAAAAATCTCTGTCATGACCTACTGACCAGACATTTCTTGGCAATTGCTAATCTACTGTGCTAGCCTTTTATTGTCTCTCCTGCCATTATCTTCCAGGAAGGGTCAGAGCAAGAGGTTAGTGTAGCTGAAGTAGGTATTGGTTCATTTGTTATCTTTCATGCAGTAAGCTGCAGTCAACAGTCTGCTCTCCTCTGAAGGTGAAAGACTTCAACTTAATTTGACTTGTTTATTTACCATAGAATTTGGCTATCAAACCCCAAAGATAAGAATAGTTCCTTGTGGGAACATTTCTGAGAATAATTTTTAGTGGTTTCTATGAGCACTAATTTTTAAAAGATATATATTTGGTAGATTGTGAACTACTTCTTTATTGACAGTCTACAGAATAAACACATTAGAAAAGTGACCTGGATCTTAGTTCAGATTACCATGTATTTAAGACTGTCTCTGTTCAGGTAAGTACTGTATTCTATGCTTACTTTTGAACAGGCAATTAGATTTGCATTCCTTTCCTGAAAAAGTCTGTTTGCTGGGTTGGAGACCCAAGGAAAAAAACATTCCTTCCTAGAAAAAGATAAGGAAAAAAGAGGGAAATGATAGGAAAAAAATCAGCTAGCAGACGTCTCCTGTCACACAAACTGATTGTATACAGGAGGCAGTGGTAATGTGTGTTTCTAGCTTCAAGTGACTGCACCTGAAATTCTGCATTTTTGAGTGAAATTAATATGAAAGACAGTGTTATCTTTGTTCAAAAATTGTTCATTATTCAGCTTTGTCTGCCCATGCTGCGTTAATAAAGCACGGCTGAATAGGAAAACCAGAAAGCTGACTACTTCCTTTCTGGGAATGGAAGTGTCTAGCCTAAGGCATGGGAGAATGTCTCTCCCTTTCTCTCTTGCTGTAATACTGGAAACATTTGAAATTTGTTCAAGCCTCTATGGGAAGCCAACACAGACTGCTCCTGTATCTTTGTGTCCAGCATGGAACTGCAGCTGGCAAAGAAATGGGTGTCACCACAGCTTTTATATGATTGCCATTAGGGAGCCCATGACTCTCCCAGTCCCTGGACAGGCAGGGGAACACAAGAGATGAGAGAGATTCACCCCGTCTCTCAAAGCCAATAATAGCAATGGGGATTCCCTTCTACTCAGGAAAAACATGGAGTTGCAGCACATGATTTGCCTCTTTTGAGGAGTCCCAGTTGATAGCAAAAAGCTTGGTTTTCTTACCAACTCAAAATGGCTAGAGTGCCGATGGAGTTACAAACATTTGACCTCACTGGGATTTCCTTGCTGTGACATTTGGTCTTCTCTTCCTTCCACACACTATACCCACTCCCAAGCAGTGTGTTAAACTAGAGATAATTAATCTCTGCCAGAGTGGTTACTTTGGGCTCTCACTCTGCGAAGACAAACCTCATTCTCCTCATGTCTACACTGACACAGTTAACATAGAAGTTATTTGCTGCTGGCCAGAGCCATATGAACTAGTTTTTCCTTCTCCTCTGTGCAGTCTGCACCAAAACCATCTGCTCTGTACCATTTGATAGTGGCTTAACGTCTGCACTGAAGCTTGAATATTTCTAGGAACTGACTTATGAACCACTTGCCTCTTGTGTGAGGCCACAGAGAGAGGTACAAAAGGGCTGGAGTCAGAACAAGAATTTGGGGGTTGCAACTGGTGGAGTTCCAGGGCAGACAAGCTTAGGGGCTCTGGAGAGCAGAGCAGCTCAGGCAGTGAGTCCAGGGACCAAAAGCCAGTCTGATACATTGTAGGACGGACTCCGGACTTTTCAGTGAGGCTGGACGAGGCAGGACTGGTCAGGTGCAAAGACAGAACATGACAGAATTGATTTTTCCTTTAACAGAGCATGCTTCTGTCATGCCATGTTTCTTCTGTCTAGCCTCAGGGACTAGGTTGCCTATCAGGCTGTCCTGGTTTCAGCTGGGAGAGAGTTAACTGTCTTCCTAGTAGCTGGTATGGCGCTATGTTTTGAGTTCAGTATGAGAAGATTGTTGATAACACTGATGTTTTCAGTCGTTGCTAAGTAGTGTTTAGACTAAAGTCAAGGATTTTTCAGCTTCTCGTGGCCAGCCAGTGGGAAAGCTGGAGGGGCACAAGAAGTTGGCACAGGACACAGCCAGAGCACCTGAACCAAACTGGCCAACGGGATATTCCATACCATGGGACGTCACATCTAGTATAGGAACTGGGGGGAGTGGGGGTGGGGGATCGCCGCTTGGGGACTAGCTGGGTGTCGATCGACAGGTGGTGAGCAATTGAACTGCACATCATTTGTACATTCCAATCCTTTTATTATTGCTGTTGTCATTTTATTAGTGTTATCATTATCGTTATTAGTTTCTTCTTTTCTGTTCTGTTAAACCATTCTTATCTCAACCCATGAGTTTTACTTATTTTCCCAATTTTCTCCCCCACCCCACTGGGTGGGGGGGAGTGAGTGAGCAGCTGTGTGGTACTTAGTTGCTGGCTGGGGTTAAACCACAACACAGGCCCAAGCACATGAACTTTTTACTTTCACAGATTTCAGCAAGAAGCTAGAGGTTTACATCGCTTGTTGAATTTGAGCTTTATACCCTGACATTTGGATTAGATGTTTAAAAATAAAATATCCTTTTATTTGTGTGCAAAAGTTCCCTCTTCACTGTGTTGCATCAGAGCAGCTGTTGTTGTGCTCTTGCTTTTTTCTTTCTGGGACTGCCTGTCTGCGACAGCCACCAGCCGTCCTTCTATTTACAGTCATTACCACAAGGAAATTGGAAACTGCAGCTACTGGGACATGATTACCTTCTCTTTCACGTCAGGTTTGTCTTTTACTGTGACACAGCAAAAGAAATGTTTGTACAGCTAATAAAACATTTAGAGATAAACAGAAATGCCACGTCCTGGTTGAATGAACTGCTGATGTAGAGCTACTGTAAGACAGGTTTATTAGCAATGGTGTTACAGAAGGGGTGACAAAAGGGGACTATCCCCCCTCCCCCCCGCCAACAGTAATGGCTACAGCCCCTCTGTAATCAGAAGCAGAAAAGCCTCTAGAATAACAGCAGCAAGATTTAGATAAGAATCCTGAAGCAAGCAGAGGCTGGTGTCTTTGTCGGCCTCTAGGAAAGGACAGTCTTGTGAAATGTTTAGTCAAAGACTTATAGCACTTGCCAAGGCTCTTGACTGAACAGCACTCTAGTTAGATTTCCTTCTTCAGTTCAGTGATCAAAGTGATGAAATAATGCCTAATAACTCAGGACCATGCAGTCCTTGTTTTATGAAAATTATAATACACAATTACATTTTTGTCACTGAGGAACACGAAGAATTAAATGAAAGACATAAATCTGTCAGTGCAATGAACAGTTTTGAACAGTGTGTGCTATAGCCCTGTCCCACAGAGATTAGTGTTTCATTGTATTTTTTTAGCTTGTTGAATTCACAAACCCCACAAGCTTACAATGGAGAAAATATGTGAAAAACAAAGAGCCAAACCCCCTCATTTGCTAAAACTGCCTTTTATTCTGAGCTTATTGTTTTAATCTTAAAAAGGTGTTTTTGATGGCACACAGCCTCAGAATCAGCACCTTTGCATTTACAAACTACAGAGAATCCCTGTCAATTTATGTTTCCCTTATTCCGCCTTTTAAATCACACAGGAAATCTTACTCTTTGTTCCTGTTTTCTGGCTTAACAGCACATTGCTGCAACAAGACTGCACAGTATGAGGATTCCATTCACAAAATAGATTTACAGCACTGTGAAATACTGATTTAGTTACTTCATCATAAATGAAAACTATAATGAAAATGCCTATATAAATGCACAGTGCAGCTTTTGTGATGTGCTACCCTTTCTTGTTTTTTGTTCATTTACCCTCCAGTTCACAAGAGCATCATTAGTGCAAAATTAATGAGATTTTACTGTACAGTTACCTTGTAACAAGCTCTTAGATATATTTCAACTGAGTGAGGCCAGTGTAATGAGTTAATTTTCAGTGTCTGGTTTGGTGAGAGATTTCTCAAGCTCTTCTGCAGGGTTAGATTTCTTCTGGCTTGGGATAGCAGGTAGGACACAGCTTGGTTTCAGAGGCTCTCCTGATAGACCAGGCAAGAGAGAATAGAGCAAATGACTCTGAGAATGTCCCCTTTTCTGGGATCTGGAGGTTGGGGCTGGTGGTAGAGTAACTGCACCAGTCCTTAGGGAATTTAAAGGCAGTGACTTAAACTTCTTAGCACCCTGAGATGGTAGCTGGACTGGAGGAAAAAGAAAAAGAGAGAGAGTGCACAGAAAGTGAAAAGCATGACTTTTTTACAAATGAATTTGCTGCTTTCTTTGAACTGTTGTTTGTTTGTCTTGTGTTGTGTGTACTCAAACCTGCATTTGAAAAATTTGATCAAAATATGAGTAAAAATACTACTAAAGCCTGGCAGGGCTAATATTCAGCTGAAGAAAACAACTCCAGTGTTAAGTGATTTACTTTGTGTTTAGTGATCAATAAGACTTGATAAGTTCAAAGGTTTACTTTTGATAAACAGAGAATCTGTAGTTTGTCTGAAGGAGACTTGGTCTGTTTGGAGAGATTTCCACAAGACACTTTTTCATCAAAAAACACAGGCTGCCTGAAACAGAAATGTTCCATGGGAATATATTATTTTTAACAAAACCTTTGTGGGAGGATGCTGTATTAACCAGGCTAAATACTGATCAAAATCTTAGGAAGGTGAAATGGAAGAATGTGGGACACTGTCTGGGTTGTTCTAGGCACAGTCAGTCATGAAGATAGGTCCACACGTGCTCTGGAAGTCACAAGCCACAAAAGTATCCCACTAAGACCAACAGTGAAATACAAGAGCCACAGCTGTTGTGTGTCTCGTGTGTCAGCAGTCTTGTAAGAAACTGTGGAGTTAGATCACCCTTAATCTCCACCTCACACTCAGCAGTGTAACATTGTTTGTGCTTTATAGTTAATATAGTTTTATATCTTCTCTAAATCGAAATGCTCAAGCTCCTTCAGTCACGCAACTCACTAACTAATTTCCTGATTTTTTAAAAGGAGAATTCAAAACCTTAATTGTAGACCTGTTTTTTTTCTGCCTTGGAATTTGTTGTGAATTGCATTAGTTTCTTTTAATTTAAATCTTCATTTTATTCACAAGTTCTTTTTATACAAATAGTTCATTCTTCTGTTTAATCATATGAAGTGTTCTCTATTGGAGATAAAACCATCTCTGTTTTGGCTAGACAGTCTTCCCTGCAATTTTTCACATTAATTTTTCCTTGGTTGCATTCTCATTTCATCTGTGATTTCCTTCTATCTGCATCTGTTGTGATGAATATATGGGAGGCTATTAATGTTTTCCTCTGAGATGTTCTAGTTTGAGTTTCATCTTACTAGTCATGGCAGCCTCCAGAAGGTTATTTGGATTCTCTGTCTATTTCCCTGGCTTCATCCTTTAAAACTAACCAAAAATGCTTCCTAGTGGTCAGGTATTAACCATTCTTTGAGCCAACTGCTTCTCCGCAGACTGGTATCATGCTTATGTCCTGGTTCTTTACATGCGGGAAGAATCCTGCTGTAAAGCGCTCTGCTCAAAAGGTGACCATCTCAGCCTGTCATTATCATTCCATTTCCTGGTGAACTCCAATGAAAACCTGAGTGTTCATGTTTGCATTTTTCCTGGCAGCCCCTTTGGGTATTGCCTTTCCATAACCTCTGACAGAAATTTTCATGGTGCAGGTTCAGGGAAATGCTGCAGACATGAGGAAAGGAGAAGAGTATTGTCTCTTAACACAATGAAAATTTTATGTAGTTCCAGAGAAACATCTGAAGTTAATCTAGATTTGGACCATTTTAACAGAGGATAAACTGATAAATGAACTATTTTTTATTAGGCATAATAGACCACATAATCAGCTGGTATGAACTGAGTAACTACTGCAGTCAATGCACCTGTGACAATCTGCAATTTAGAAGTCAATTCTGATCCTAAAAAAAATTCCCAAACCAAACTAAACGTTCAGCACACTTGAGGAACTCATAGGTAGAATAGTGGATGGAGTTTCTTGAGGGCTGTAGAATAAAAAGACAGGAAAAGAGGACTTGAGGAGTTTCAAGTCAGTTAACCTAACCTAAAAAATCCTAAATACCTAAAATCCTGCCCACAGTTGGTGTTTCTCAGAAGTGAATCTTTGAATCTATGAAGTCTGCCTTCTCACTGCTCATCAAGCAACATCAAAAAGAACATCTGGGACACTGGTGGAGTGGATGTAGAAGTGAGAAATTATGTAGTTTTAATAAGGAAGGATTATTAACTTTGTCAGAGATTTTCATAAAAAAATAAGATAGATCCATTACTGTAATGTGGACACACACCTGATGAAAAAAAGGCACGCAAGGTGTAATTTCCCAGAGAACAGGTTTACAATGCAAAATGACCTTGATATATTGGAGAAACAGTAAGAAATTCAGGTAGCAAAACTCAGCAAAAGCAAATGCAAACTACTACACTTAGGGAAAACAAACAAAGAAATCCCAAACCACCAAAAGTCCAAAGGTAAGATGGGCAATAACTGGCTAGGGGAGTAACAGTCCTGCAGGTAACTGGGGACACAGACTGTGCCCAAGTCAGAAATACATTGAAGAAGTTCAAGCAGAAACCCTGCAGCTTCTGTGCCTCAGCAAAGCAGAAGAACACCAGTGTTGCCATTGAAGCCCTTCTGTGTCTGTAGATTTACATAGTACATAATTAATAAGTCAGAAATTTACCCTGTTGAAAACAAATGTTACCTCTCTAATGTCTGCAGTGGGCATGGAAAGAGCTTTGCATCTATGTATTTTTCTACTATATACATTTGCAAAAGAGGCTGAAGTTCTCCTTGCCATATTCCCCTGTACCATATGCCATATACTTATTTCATCATTCTTTATTTATCAGGAGCAGTAATTCTCTAAAATTCCCCAGGTATCTATTTGGGGCAAAGCAGAATCTTTATAGAGAGGATTTAAAAAATGGGTAGGTTTTTTTTTTTTTCTCATGCTAATTACAGTACAATTCAAGTTGTGATGACCTGAGCAGGCAGTGTTTACTAGAGCTGCGTGGCCTTTGGCAAAGTAGTGTAATTCATAGGTAATATTCAAGGTTTGTTCATGTTCAGAAGTTCAGGAAATCACTTAGTTCTCCTTTCCATGAAAAAAAATAATACAATTAATACTTTTCTTTAGTTCATATTGAATATGTGTGAATCAGGCAGGGCTAAATACAATTAATGGCCCATTTGTTTTCTGGCACATGATAGAATGCCTTGAGTTCATTGAAATTTTGGTGTGTAAACCAAATGCATATTGAGAGGCTCAGTTGTTTCCCTCTTTAAACATAGGCATATGTTCATGCATTCAAAGTTTACACCTGTGTAAAGTATCTCCAGAACACTTCATGCACTAGATAAGCCCTTAATGATGGGTTTAAGTAGGGCAAAAGCAGTGCAGTTTAACTTCACCCCATGACCAGGTAGCCATCACAAACCCATGCTCATTCAAAGAAGTAAAAAAACAGCATCCAAACATCAATGCTTTCCACCTAGTCCTACATACTGTACCCAGTTTAGGGTATTTGATAAGGATATCAGCACTGGTACATGGATGGCTTTGAAATAATACATATAATGACTGGTATTAGTATATGTATTGAAACACATGAGCCTGGACCCAGCACTGGGGTGTGTGAGAGACAGAACCCTTAAGGCTGGTTGCAAAACATCCAGAAGCTACATACAGCAAAAGCACCAGTAATTATTCACATTCAGAGGGCAAAGTCAGCTACCAAAGACCTAGTGATACAGTAAGCGCTACTAATTCGGGGAGCCTTTTCCACTCAGCAGTGACTCTCAAGTGGCTGCTATTAAAAACTGCAGAGGCAAGAATAAGGCTGTTCAGGGAGGCATTGCCCAAGGAGTATGTACTCCAGCAGAAAGGATGGCTCTTAGACTCTTCCTTTTGCAAGCAGTGGACGACGGTGGCCCTCTGCATAGAGGAGGGTGCTTTGTGGAATCTTTTGCTGTTAACTTGGGAAAGAAGAAACTTCAAATCATGGTGAATAACAGCAAAAACAACCACTGATGCCCAGAAAATATTGTTAAATGACCTGCAGAATAGATTTTGTTTTCCCCCAACAAGTAATAACCTCACTATGGCTTCAGACCTTCTAAGCCACATGAAGAATGAGAGCAGCAGTTCTCTAGAAGTCCCATATTTGTCTCGAAATTTCTTCTGGCATTGTGTGAGCAGTGTGTGATAGTTGTAAGCCTGTTTTCCAGGGGTCCTTGGGCGAGTCGCGTGATGAGATAGAAAGAGTATGCTGGGAGAGGAGCAGCAGCATGCAGAATAACAGGGATGCCAGGCTGTGCTGAGGCTACTCAAGAAGCCATGTGAGGGACCTCTTTGGCCCTGGGAATATCTGGAGGGTGGGAGTGTATAAACTATGGTATAAAGTCACTCAAGTACTCTTTTCCTAGGCTGCTGTTTCATTCCTATTATCCCCTTTCTAACTTGTATTTTTAAATGTTTTTGCTTAGAGATTAAAGCATCTCTTCCTTTTTTTCATTGCCCTTCCTTTTTTGGGGGAGATGTTTCTTCTTTCTGTTAATCTCTGAGTAGTTTCAGTTCTCTTTCTAATTTATGCTTATTTTATTGTTCTAGCTCTCTGGTTGCCTTTTTTTTTTTTTTTCCCCCACTGGCTTTGTTGCCTGTTTTTAACACACATTTTATGTAATGAAAATATTAGAGAAACACAAATGTTTATATTCAAACTTCATTGGTGGAGCCATTTGCCTGAATAAAGGCTGTGTCAAGAACAGTAATATTTTTAGGGCTGGATGGAGAATGAGTGAAATCTTGGCTCTGAAACAGTTATTTGGAAAGCTCCAGGTCAAACGTGTCATTTTTGTTAACAAAGAAGAAATGTAATCTGTTTTGCAAATAACTTTGCTTTTCTGTTATTGGCTTGAACTGATGTTCAAGCAGTAATGGCACCTGGATAAATGTGCTGTGTTAGTTAATTAAACCATGATTATTAACTGTGATAATTGTATCTTATTTGTAAAACACAGGTTTTGGCATAAGACTAGAATTAAAATTCTGGCTGTATGTAGGAATTACTGCAAGAACACCAGTGATTATGAAATAATTTTCTTTAGGATTTTGCTTACAATTATGTTTTAACTAGAAGACACAAAGAACATTAGTAGAAAGCTTAAAAATAGAAGACTTGGAGCTGGGTTTTTGAAAGCAGTTAGATTATTTTCTTCTGAGCAGACAGAGAATACCACCTAGTATTCCACATATCTCTACTTTTCTTCTTCCTCTCTTACTGTGCAGCAGCAGTGCAGGATTCTGTATTTCCCCTCCCCAATCTGATGTTCCCTATAAAGCTACCTCTGCTGTTTCGGTTTTAGTAATATTGTTATAGCTGCAGAATTGCTTCTGAAACTCAGATCATAAGAGGCAATGAATCTTAAATTTAGCTCTGAAATGTGAATGCTTTAGGACCTGGCTGATCTGCAGGGTGACAAACAGTAAACTGCAATCCTCATCCAAAATACACTGGCCGATATGCACTTAGTGGAGCACAAGAATGTGAGGCCAGGACACTGCTGGGAGCAGGGCTAGTGTTTGTATGTGAAGAACACCCCAGTTCCTGGCTGGACGCAGCCTGGGACACTCACTAAGTCTTGACACTGCCGGGGCTGTGGGAATTGCATAAAGCTTTCTCTGCTTTTCAGGACCTTGCTTCTTACTGTCTTGGGAATGAGGACCTGTCTGAAACTGCAGAGGGAAAACAGGCTGCTGCTCTCTCAATCCCTTTATTTTAGCTCCTGTGTTATAGAAGCTACCGAAACCAGTTGCTGTTAGAATGAGAGAAATGAATGATTCCCATCCTCATGTAAAAGCTAGTCTATCCACTGTTATTAAGACAGAGATAGAACATCTTTCACCTATGTAACATTCAGAAAATGACAAAGATTTTGAAAACTTGATGATCTTGTTCTAATCCTCTTCTCTCGAATTTTTGCTAGCAAAAGGACACAAAAATCAGTGTAATGATATTTTTCATGCTGTCTGCAGAAGAGTCATTCCTCATCCTGGCTTTCATCTCACATACCCAACCTTTCTCTGCCATGCAGTCATTAGGGTGTTGTCATCCATCTCTTTACATCCTCTAAGTCACCATATTACATCATGTCCTGCCTCCTGTGAAAAGCTACCAGGGTCATACAGGCATATGCAATTGAGAGTGAAACTGAGGGTGAAAAATCCTGTGTCTGTGAAAATTCTAGTCAGCTTTGCTCTGGAAAACAAATGCAGAACCAAACTCCCTGTACTGATGTATTGCTTCTACTAGGCCAATGCTATGAAACTCATTGGAGAAAAGGGTTGTGATCCGCAGCACAAAGTCCAGCTGGAGGTGGGCTGGTCACTAGTGGAATACCCCAGGAGTTGATACTGGGGCTAATATTATTTAATGTCTTCATTACTGACTTGGTTGATGGGGCAGAGTGCACCTTCTGCAAGTTTGCAAGTGGTAGGAAACTGGGAGGAGTGGCTGATACAGCAGATGGGTGTGCTGCCATTCAGAGAGACCTTGACAGGCTGGAGAAATGGATGGACAAGACTCTTACAAAGGGAAATGTAAAGTCCTGCACCTGGGGAGGAGCCCTGCACCAATACATGCTGAGGATCAAACAGCTGAAAAGGAGCTTGTCAGAAAGGGACCTGGGGGCCCTGATAGACAACAAGCTGAATACGAGCCAGCAATTTGCCCTTGTGGCAAAGACGGTCAACAGCATCCGGGGCTGCATTAGGAAACAAACTGCCAGCAGACTGTGGGAGGTGATCCTTCCCCTCTATTCAGCACAGGTGAGACACCTCTGGAGTGCTGTGTCCAGTTCTGGGGCTGTCAGTATGAGAGAGACATGCAACATACTGGAGCAAGTCCAACGAAGGGCAATGGAGATGATTAAGGGATTGGAGTGTCCAGCCTCAAAGGGGAGGCTGAAAGAGCTGGGACTGTTCAGCCTTGAGAAGAGAAGGCAGCTCAGGGGATCTTGTCAGTGTGTATAAATGCCTGACTGTGGGGAGTAATGAAGAGGGAGCCAGACTGTTCTCAGTGGTGTCCTATGAAGGGAAAAGAGTCAATGGCCACAAATAAGTAAGAAGAAACTTTTTTACTCTGAGGGTGGTCGAACAGTGGAACAGGCTGCCCAGAGAAGTTGTGTAGTCCACATTCTTAGAGGTATTTAAAACCTAACTGGATGTGATCCTGAGCAAACTGCTACAGGTGATGTCTCCATGGACAGGGTGGTTGGACTAGACAATCTCCAAAGATGCCTTCCAACCTCAGGCATTCTATGATGCTGTGAAAAAGGAATATGAAAATTCTCTCAAGCTCTCAGATGCCAGTGATGGAGGCACACAGTATGATACTGTAACTGAGACTTGCCTGTACTTACTTTTGTGAGCATAGTGGTTGGGTATGGGAGCTAGGCTGTTCTGTACAGGAGTAAGATTTTTTATCTTGGGTTGGTCTACAGACATCTGTTGAAAATTTTTACCTGTGAAAGAAAAAGATAATCTGTTACCATATGAAAATAATTGTAAATAATACAGTGCACTGTAGATCTCTGGCTTCTAGAAGAAAAGAAAACTTACTTAGTAATTGTCAGAAATATGTAATAACAAGAAACCAACAACTGAAAAAAGCTGTTGCTTTATTCTCTTTACATTCATTAGAGTGACTGATTTAATATAACCTTCACATGTACCGTTATCACTTCCTCTCATATAATATCATAATTGGTCTTAAGACAGGCACGGTCCAGGAGCTAGGTCTATGTAAGAATATTTGGACACTACATTTGTAGAAATATTCAACTAGATGGATTTGATTTCAGAATCAAAGCTTTAGTTTGCACACTTTTCTAATAGGGTAGCAGCCTTTCTAAGTACTAGAACACAAATGGAGTTCAACTGCTGGTTTGACAATGAGACTGGTGGAAGTCTATCAGCAGTAAAGATGAGTTTTGAGAGGGTTTTGCTGCAGATGAAAACATAGCAGAACTGATATAAACTGATACTGATTCTTATTAAACTATGTTTGTAGCAATTTCATTTTTACCAAGAAGAATAGATAACTGGAAAATGAAAGGTTAATTGGCTAACTGTGGCATTCATTTCACTGGCTAAGATTAAAGTTGACTTTGGTACAGTACTATTAAAAAAGACAATATATTAGAAGATGTAATGCATTTCACTACATAAAAGACCCATCAAATATTATTAAAAAAGTATAAACTAAAGCACCAAATCAACATTTTCCTGAGATCCTTTTCCTGAGTTGATCTTATTCTGTGATGTTTGACTCCCTCAAATTTTTCTTTTTTGCTATCATCAGATCTGAGATGAGCCTTGTAAGGAGTCTTGAGTTGTCTTGCCAAACAGCTGCTCATCCAGCATGGGACTGCAACATAGCTCACTGCAGAGCAAGCATATGCTCTGTCGACACACAGAGACAAGGGGAGACATGGGCTGGATGTAGTAGGACAATAAGCAATAGGAAGCAATGAAATGATATAAACTGCCTTTGTGGCTTTTTTAGTTGGTACTTGAAAATACCTATGTATTACTGGGCCATGCAAGATAAAGCTATAGGAAAATAGTTGTAGAACAGTTTTGTAGAGGTGGACTGAAGTAGTTGTCAAGACTGCTGTACTATGTTACTGACTAAATGGCTTCTGTGTGAAAGGAGCTAAAGTGGTGTTTATCAGACAAACCCCCATGTTATAGTGCAGGCTTCAGCTCCATTCAGCTCCAATCTTCAGCAAGATTCTGGTCCAAAGACCATGGCAGTTGATAGACATTGGATCAATCTACTGGATCCCATGGGCAAAGCTGATGCATATTAGGCTAAAGCATGAAGAGTGTCTTATGGATGAGCTGTATCTAATAAGAACAGACTTTGGTTTCCTTTTCCCATGTTTTACTCTTTAGTCTTTAACACTTCTCCAGGGTGATCAAAAAGTGGGTATAAAAGTCGGTAAATTTCTTCTGTAGACATCGCATCCAGTGTGCACAAACAAATAAATATATCAATTCCAAAATAGCAGAGCATCAAGCCTGCTGCTCCCATCAGTGCAATTGGAGTTATATTGGTTTCAGTGATGCTTTTGCTGAGAACTAATGACTTATTATATATATACCATTACAGCTTTGATGATGGGAGGTTGTTTTTTCTATCAAGAGATATGTTTATTTCATAAATGGGGATATCTGGCAGCAAAACAACAGTACAAAGCATAATCATGTTTGCAAGGCTGATGTGAATGCTTGGAAAAGAATCCATGTCTAAAAGTTCTGGCATCAAGTGGAAGTATTCTTCTGCTCTTCCTTTCCATCTATTCCACATTACAGCAGAGGAAAAATATTTTTCTTTCTTTAAGACATCATCTTTGTCACCCCCAAAAGCGTATTTATGATGGCATTTATTTTTGAATGGAAATGAGGCAATTTCATTATTATAAAATGCAGGACTGTTCTGCATTTCATTTTGTTTACTGACATTTTTTTACAGGTTGTTCTTTGATTTTCCTTTGCATTTAGGTAGGTGAACCACATTGTGGTGTGTTTTGTGGAAAAGTTGTAAATGTTATGATGAATGTCTCACTGTAAATCAGTCTTTCAGTTTGAGAAAGAAACAGCCGCACTGATCAGCTTTGCTCTACTCTTTCCTGGCCAAGAAGTGATTCCTGTTGGACTATACCATACTGCTTACGCCAACATAAGCTTAATAACAGCCTATTTTTTACATTACCTGTTCAAGCAAATAGAAGTACTGGGCTGCTGTAATACAATATGTAATAAACTATCGCCTCAGACCTGGAAGGTTAGTAATCTAAGAGATGAGTGGGTGATAGAAGGAGGCTCCAGCTGGTTAGGGAGTGCTAAGGGCTGCCTTACATTTGAGACAGGCTTCCTTTTACTCATATCACTTGGAATTTCTCTACTTACACCATTTTCCCTGTGGAAAGTAGATGGCAGTACATTTTGCAAAAAGAGATGATTGCAAAGCTCATAAATGCAAAATGCTTCAGATTGTCGATGCCAGCTCAGCACTGTGGCAAGTACTCTTGCAATATTGACAGTAGATTTTGGTATAGTCTATCTTTGTTCTCCCCAGCGGAGGGCAAGACAAAGTAGTTACTCTGAGAGAAACCAGTGGCATGATAGTAAGGTAAGTCTCATTGCTACCCACAGCAAACTCTCCCCTTTGTATAACTTCTAAGGCTCAGTTAGTAAATTGACTCATCTTTCATTTCCAGGAGCACAGAAAACAGAACAAAAAACCCTCCAAAAATCCCCATCTATGTGCCAGCTGCCTTAGCCGCAGTGAATGCAAAAATTAGCTCTGACTTTAACAAAAGGCATGCTCATGCAAGACAATCAACGCTGTGTGTCAGCTGAGAAAATAATTTTCAAATTGAGTTCCCCTAGGTTATTGATACCCATAATCCTGCCCTGGATATTCAGTGATTAGGAAATTACATGTAGCCCCCGCAGTCATGACTTGAGAAATGGAGTATTAACACTTCAGTGTCCTTCAAAGACCAGATGCTGTTTTTTCCCACAGCTAGGCCTTGTGCAGAAAAAAACCAACGAGGAAATATCTTTCCTCAGAGAAAGCTGCCTGCACAGTGCTGCCGGCTGGGCTGGAGCCAGGCTTACTTCACTTCTGATCCCTGTAAGTCCTGCAGGCACAGTGCACTGGAGACCTGGAAGACCTGGAGCTCATACAGTAAATGCAGTTCTAATTCACGGCAAGTCAGGTGGCTTTAATTACAGGGGCAGACAGATTTAAACCACACACATAGGCATGAAGAGGGATAAGCAGATCTTTTTATCATGAAGAAGCGTTAGACAGTATCTGGGTTGTGCAACGTATTCCTGTCAGACACTCTCTGCCTCCTTACAAGCTTTTAATTCACATGCTTCAGTGGAAGTCCTTTTTGCCAGCTACAGGAATCTTTTTATTGTTGGAAAGGGAAAGTTTTGTTAAAGGGAGCTGGTACACAGAGAACTGGGCTTGAAGCAGACTCAGGCTATTTTTTCTCTGAGGGAGGTAATAAACTGTCAGAGATAAAATGACTTACTCTTCTTTTGGACATGCAAAGACAGCTCCCATTGTAACAATTAGAAGATTTCCCATAATTGATATGATTTTGTCCTCATTCATGCATGCAGACTGCTGGTGCTATACTGAGTCCCTGTGGAGATCATGGAGCCCTGAGTGGATGCACAGGGTCTGTCCTGATTCAGCTGGTTGCAGCTTTTTGTCGTAGGATGTTCATAGAAAACCACCTGTCCTTCTGTGCAGAGCAAACAAGGATTTAACCATACAGTATTCTACAGTCTTAAGAAAAATCTATAATCACATTTTAAATAACATGGTAGTTACTTCCACATCAAATGTATTCATAGTCTAGCTAATTCCACCAAGAAATATTTCCCCATAGGTGTCCTCAGGCTTCGTTTATGCCGTTTGGGTTCATTCCTCCTACTACTGTCAACATGAATGAACTCAGATATCTCAGCCTCACTGTTTCCTATTATATTTAGGTTGTAAGGAAGCCCTGCAGGTTTTCTCATCTTCCACATGTGAGCTGAACCTTGCAGACTTCAGTATGGAAAGAGTCATGCTGGAGCAATCCTTGCTAGCCTTGTGGAGTCTGGGGGTTGTATGGTTGAGTGAATAGCTGAAGGGTGCACAGTAAAAAAGCAGTGACGCCTATAGACCAGGTCTATCAGGCTTTCAGGTATGTGGCCTGATGTTCAGGAAGTGGAACTTTTTGAATAGCTCCATTTTGCCTGAAAAACTATTTCCAGCCTTTATTTGCACAACTTAGAATGACCTGTCATTCTGAATTTGCCGTCTCTACTCTCATTATTAGAGATATGAACAAAGATTTGCTATTTTATAGATCCCTTCGCTTAGGAGTCAGTACAGTTTGCACTATTATGCAGGCTTAGATAGTTACCTGACCTAACTGAATGTTCTTCTCAGACAGGGTTTCTGTTCACTCCTCTTTCCACTGGAGGATAACGGCTCATGTCTGTTGGGGTGGAGGTAGATTAACTTGTTGTGTAATGTTTACTCCTCGTAAAGCTGTACTGGTAAGTTTGGGGATTGCTTTTGCTTGCTTCATTTTCAGTTGGATATTACAGTGGTTGGAAGGCATGCTAGATGTGTTTTATTTTGGCATGGAGCTAATCCCAAAGGAGATGAAGTTGGAGACACTGATATGTTGAAGTAAACTCCAGTATGCAGGCCAGCCAGCCAGATTCATTTAAACATGGATGTGAGTCAAACGAAGTACTCGATCCCAAATCCTGCCAAACCCTCATTTTGAGTTTACTTCAGAATTCTGATGCTCTGCTTCATTACTGTTGCATTAGAGTTTCCAAACCACAACATAAAGGCATTTACTCTGTCTCTATAAATTTAGCAACCTGAATTCAGCTTTGGAGAAACCGTAAGAACAGCACATCTAGACCAAAGAGCCGGCATTCAGGGTGGGAGGGGTCGGAAGGGCTGGCACTACAGCCTAGATTTGGAATTTGTCTGTAAGGGGAAAGTGGCATAGTGCAGAAGCTGTCCAGCATGGCACATGTGGACTTGCCTGGTTGGATCCAGAAGCAGCTCTCAGCACATTTAGAGATTTGAGTGCAGTACTGTTCCCTTGCACATCTAGTTCTAGGACAAAATGTGGAGACAAGGCAGCAGGCGTGGCAGTGGGTGTTAATGTGCAATTCACAAAGCACATATATAATCTGGAGGCACTTACCTTGCTCAGGCACCTTACATGCTTCCTGACTACCTGCATTTTTGCTTGCTTATCAGACCTACTTAAATCTCTTATTTCCCACACCTAAGCACCTTGCTTCCACTGTCAGCTGATGTCCTATCCATATGCTATCTGCGATTGCTACTATATACCAAGAGAAGAAGCTGAAAAAGATATTAAAGAAATAGAACTGTCATGGGTCAGACTTACCTATTTTTTCAGCCTCAGCTTGCCAGATCAGTAGAGATTATAGGATTTGGGAGATAGAGAAGAAATAAATTACCTGATGGAGAACTGGGAAGTGAGGGAAGGCGGGGAGGGCACAAAAGCACATGGTGAGATCTGTCAGAGTTTAAGCCATTTATCAGTTTGTCTGAAGGAGTCCGATTACAGAATTTGTAGGAGAGTAGTTGGTTAGAGTCTGTGTTCCAGGGATCATCCAACAAAGCCTGGCAGCTGCTTCTGTGGTCCAGCAAGTTGTGTTCACTCCTACTCTTTTGAGACTTGTGTGCAAAATGGTGGGTGCTGGTGCTGGAGGAGAAGCTTGAAGTTGTGCTCTGGGAAGCAGTTAGGAAGGAATTGCCTGCAGTGATTGGGGGGAGGCTCTGGGTTCTGACGGGCAGAAGTCCCTTACACTCTGGTTGCTTCTTTTCTGGTATAAGGTACTTTGTGTCTGTGCTCCTTCTTTTAAAGTCAGTGGTGGTCACACACTCATCTGGATTGTCTCTGCAATTTGTGTCCATAATGCAGTCAAAAGTGGTGATGATGTCATCTACTTCTGAGGTCTCTTCTGTAGGATATTGGTCTCTGCTTCTCTCCTTCTGACTAGTTTTCTGATCATCTTTCTTCTTTTTGCAGGAGAAGATGTGGTTCAGCATACTGAATCGTCCTTCTTTCTTTAGGAATCTGTTGTTCTGGGAGGAAAACTGATGAATTGGCTCAGATCTACTGGAAGTACAAATCAAAATGTGATGTCATTATTGCCAAATTATGAAAAAAATACTGCCTGTGAAATATGAATGTGAAGTACTGCACAGAAAATGGGGTATATACTGTTCAGATACATTTGCAGGGGTGGTTCAAGGAGGCAGAAAATTAGGACTCCAAATTTGTAATTAACAAAGACTGAAAATGATACTGTGTTACTTCACTCTTTGTTATGGAGTTCATTTCCTTATACTCATCTTAATGTAGGCTCAGTGCAGCTATCAGGAAAAACCTCAAACTGTTCTGCCTTCAGCATCTACCAGCTGCAAAATCATTATTCTTAATGGTGAGGCAAGATCCAATAACAACAACAACATCATCATCCTGGGATCTTTCAAACCAAGTGGTCTTTGTATTACGTCATATTTGGAAAATGGTATTTCCAACAGCACAGTCATTGCTGACATTGTAACGAAGGCACTAGTTCACCATTCCTACCCTCCCTTTGCCTTTCACTTTTCCTTTCCCTTTCCCCTTCCCCCTTCCCCTTCCCTTGCTTTCCCTTGCCTTGCCTTGCCTGTACTAAAGAGGCCCAGCACGCTTTCAGAAGATCTATCAAGATAATTACCTACAGTGGTGTTGCTGTAGTGGTTTTTAGATGAGATTTTGGCTAATCAACATTTCAGACCTACTCCGACAGGCAGAGCACAGGAGGAGGAAGAGGAGGAGGAGGAGAGGTAATGTTACCCATGTCTCACAATTTGTAACACAGGAAATAATACTAACTGCTGACTGGAAAGGAGAGGAAAGCACAAAGAAATGTGATGATAAATGTCTTTGTAAGTGCATGCTCATTTACCACAGTTGAAGAACTGAAATTAAATGACAGCTGCTGAAACATGAGAAATACAGAGAGGAAGATCATAAGCAATGGTAAAAGGATTATACTTTTTAACATAAAAAACCTCAGAATAAGAAGAGACAATCCAGGCAGAGAACAAACGAAGGCTAGGAAAACACTCCCAAACCCTTACCCTGAGGATTGAAACTTGAAATTTATTTTATTATCTGTCTGGCAAAGACGCCTTTGTGTTCAGTGTACCCCTCTGTCGGATTACATGAACACACAGCTAGCACATAGAGATTTCAAAAAAGTGGAAGGCATATATCTGTGGGCTGAAATTACTCCATAAAATAAACTTTCTGCATGAAGGTGACTGAGCAAGAGCTATACTTACATCATCTTGGTTCAGAACCCTCTGCTGATTGACAGACTAGCACTGTAACCGCAGTGATGAGTCTCCAGTAGATGACTAATTCTAACACTGCTATTTTGGTGGAAAACTTGAACTGAGTATTGCATATGAATTGAGGAGACATCACCCAGGGCTCAAAGCCTTCAGTAGCATACAAAAAGCAATACATGTTTTTTCTAGTCAGTGGCAACATGTGAGCAAGAAGTGAACTTCTGCTTTACCTGCTCTCCTGAGACAGCAGCTTGATGCATGCTGTATGCCCACAGTACATTGCATATGTCAGAGGAGTGTTTTCATTGATGTCTCGAGGGCTGCTGTCTATCCCCAGTTCTAGCAGCGTCTGCACACAGTCAGCTTTCCCTGCTGCTGCAGCCCAGTGCAAAGGCGTCCTACAGAAAGGGGGGAGTATCATTAAAATAGATGAATAAATTTACTATCAAAACTATTAATGACATAATGAGGTGTGCTCCTATGCTACTCGTCCAGATTCATGACATCAGTTTTAAGGAATTCTCCAGCAACTTATCCCACATTGATGTAGCTGCCAGTGGCAGTAATAAGGCCATAGACTGGCATCTATGTGCATCTATTTAGCTGTAGAGAAAGTAGATACAGGGCTGCAGAATGCCTACACATGCTATATAATAGCATCTCTTCTGCTGCTGGAGTTGCAGACGGGGAGGAGTGCCTGAAGTTTTCAGAGCAGAATTTGAAAAAAATATTTCTAGTGTCCACTGCATAGGGACAAGCTCTTCTCATCTTTACACCAAACACAATTAGCAATGGTTGGCTCAGGGCTCTCCATGAAGGTAGTAGGAGAAGAAGCCTCCCTCAGATGAATGAGAAGGACTGGATGCATCTACCAGACTGTCATCGCCCCTTTGCCAGTTTCTCCATTCTTTGATGGGCACAGACTGGAGCAGATATAATTGTCTTGAATCTGTGTAGGAGAATCAGATTTTCTGCTTGGCACAAGATTTGCATCTTGTCTTTGGAAACTTTTGTCCAGTTTCCAAATGGTAAGATTTTGTTCTTGTGAAAAATCTGAAAGCGCAGAAAACACCGTAAGAAAACTGTGCAAGAATAAAGAACAAAATTGACTTTTCTCTGCCTGTTTCTTTGCAATCCCAATGGTTTTGAACAGGTGCAGTCAGAAACACAATAGAATGGAAATCTACTGTATGTTTCTAGTGAACAGCTTATCTTTCCCCCCCCTACAAGTATAATACCTTCTATGGAAATATCTGAGAATGTGTAATAGGAGGTTGTGTCTTAGTGAGCTCTTAAGTGTAGTTAAACTCCTCCCTTCGCTCTTCTTTCCATAGAAACGCAGCTTTCTCAACTACATTTTACTGCTGTTTAGAAACTTCTCCAGAACCCTGTTGGTTTTATTTCTGTTCCATTTTATTGCACTTTTCCATGAAGAATGCTATTATTTTAAGTATGTGAAGGCCCACGCCAAGAAAATCTTGGCTTTTGCTCAACTGAGCTGGATAATCAATGCGAGCAGCTGGTTGGTTCCGTTTGAATTAAATTTATGAGCAAAGTTCCAAGGGAGGTAGGTGTGGGGTGAAAAAGAGGAAAGAAGATGACTCTTCTGCACTTAAGATATAGGGATTTCATCCTGGAAGGAATGAAATGCCTTGTCAGAATGGAAGATGAAGGTCCCCTGGTCTTATAGGAATACTGTGTTAGCATCTTAAATGCAACAAGGGAACATTGCCATTTCTTACATACAAATAGCAGCAGGATCCCAGCTTCAGGTTGTAGGATCTTGTTCTATTGTTTTGAAAAGAATGTTCAATTTTGATTGAAAGAAGTTAAGTCAGGTGGTGACAAAGTCCTTTCACACATAATCTTATCATTTCCTACCAGAAACACAAAAGTTAAATAACATTCCTACTAGTCAGTTTTTATACTAGATATGATACACGTGAGCTGGACTGCTTTGCAGTGTTTCTGAGCAAGCATGGTTCTCTGTAAGTGCAGTTCATTAACTAGGCCATGGCCTGTGAAACAGGAAACTTGATTATAGAGTAAACAGAGCTAGTCTCAGGTTAATAGAAAGGAAGCAGCAATTTCAGTTTCAGAGTTTCCATGGTTACCTGTCATCCACATCAAGGGCCTGCAGGTTGCACTCTGGGACTTTAGCCAGCTCACTGATAATATCACTGTAGCCTGCAGCAGCAGCAATGTGCATACATGTTTTGCCATTCTCGTCATCATAGTTTATTATTGATGGTCCCTGGTAGTGGTCCAGAATGATGGAACACAGAATCCTGTTGCCACTCTGGGAGGAAGTTCAGAGAAGAAAAACATTTTACAATGGAGCTCACACCAAACTGCTTTTTCTCTGCTAGAGAAGGCTAAATACAATAATGGTATTTTGTTTTGTGTGTACCAGACTCCCAGGTATGAAAGCCAAAAGCTTCCAATCTCCTGCTGGGAACTGGGTTTGCTTTATGAATTTCCTAGAACACTTTGAACACTGGAAAAATAATAAATAATGTACCATTACAAATATCTCCAAAAGTTACAGAGTGTAAATTACTCAACAGTCTTCTCAGAAATAACTTGGGGTTTTTGTTGTTTTGCTAAGCCAGAGTCCAGAAAGATATGAGCCTATATTTTCTCATAGAAATTTAGGGTTGGAAAGGACCTCAAAAGACCAACCCACTTCTGTAAGCCTGTCCAAGTACACCTGGAAAAGCCATGTCAAATATTTGCTCAATTGGTTCTGGACGACTTTCTTAGCTAGTTTTCTCTAGTGGTTCAGGATCTTAATAGAAGGTTGACATTGTTCTCTAACCTGCAAACAAAACTGAACATTTTATATCCAAACTTGGTGGAAATAGAGAAAAAGAATTCATGATTTCTTAATAACAACATAGAAACACAAGGCTGGGAAGGTCTTTCTAGATCATCAAATTCAATCCTTGCAATCACTTGCAGCTATGTTACATCATCCCTTTCATAAACTTACTCTGTCCATTAAAAGCAATTAGGTTTTTTGTCCCCATTACTCCCAAAGGAAGGCAGTTCAAGAACTTGTTTGCTTTAATAATTAGTATCTCTAATTTCTATTCATACTTATGGCTGATTTATGTCCCTTTGTTTCCATGCCAGCATTATTATTTAGATTAAATACTTCTTTCTTCTAACTAGTATTTGTTCTTCAGATGCATTTATAGGCAATCATCATATCCCTTCTGAGCTGTTCTCTTGCTGCTCTAATCAATCAAGGTCTTTTAAGTTTTCCTTGTAAAATAGGCTTTCTATTTCTCTCATCAACATACTAACCCTTCTCCTTTTGTGTTTTAGTTGTGTATCCTTGGAGAGGGGTTATTAAAATTGTACCTAGTCATACACAGACATTTTTGCCAGGTCTTTGTACAGTGACACTAGCTCTTCCCTATTTGTGTTAGAAATACCGCTTTTGGTATGTCACAGAACAGCATTTGCCTTATTCACAGCTGTGTCTCATTAGAAGCTCCTAGTTATTTTGGAATAACCCTTTTCGCCTCAGTACTTATCTTCTATAGCTGTTTCCAAACATAGAGTTTCCAGTTTCTGGGAGGACCTTCTGTTGTTAGCACCCAAGTGCATGACTTAAATGTTTTATCCTATTCAATTTTGTCCCGTTTGTATTACTCTAGACTTGAAGGTGATCCAGCTTCCCCTGTATGATACTCCCATTCTTTTCTGTTAATATCTTCCAGTTTTTGTTATTGCCAGATTTCATCAGACAGCCCCTGTGTTTTGTGCCAAGTTATGAAAATACTAAGCAAGATTGATTTCAATCCTTATCCTTGAAAGTAATTTCCTTACAGCCTCTATTCAACATTTAATTACTACTCTTCACTTCTTAAATTTGAGATACAACTTCTTTTGCTTCTCCTTACTTTTGCCTATTATTTTGTAAGATGTCTACTTATTCTAAATATATCTTTTAAAGATGGATGGTCATCCGTTATATCTCAAGCCTCTTCTACACACTTTTTTTCTCTGCTCTTGGGATACAGATCCCTGCTACATTTTGTACCATTGACAGGACACATTGCAGGTCCCTGGAACCTGCTGGTCCCAGAGCTTCTCAGTCCAGCTGAGAATTCCCTTAATTTACCAAATGTGTCCCTCTGAAATCAGGAATTTTGTTTTGTATGTACTTTGTTTACTCACCTGTTTAATTTAGAGTCTACTCATGATCATGCCATCCAAGCTTATTTTCTATGACCAGGCATTTTATAATGTCCTCATTAACCATGTTAAAATTGTTATTAATTTATAGTTGTCTGAATAGCTAATGGAAAAAAGAGTGTTATCTTCATATTCAGCAATACTGAGGTCCTGTGAATAATGGTTGGTTTTATTCTCCAGACCCTATGCCAAACATCAATGTCCTCCATACTGGCGTAATTCTCTGTTATATTTTTTGGTCACTAGCATCAGAGAAATTTAGTCACATTCAGGTCTCACTGAATCTGGAAGTCTATTATATACTTCTAGTACTACCACAATGAACAACTATCTATTACCATCCTTCTCCAAGTCAGTTTTGATACAAAAAATTATTAATGTACTGTATCTTACTATTTCTGTATTCGTGTTCTAGAGATGCTACTATTCCTCTAACTTTATACTGTCTTGCTAAGTCCCATTTTCACATCATGCACCTACAGTTTCAGTCCCTCAATGTTCTTGCACAATTCTTAGCATTTGCATAAGAAATTTCCCACTGTTCTTAGTGGCATTTTATACATTTGCAGACTGTCCTGTCTCCCACCCATCTTCCATTTTCTAGACTAAACAAACCATTTCAACCTTTCTTCGTGGGTCAAGTTTTTCAACCCACTTACCATACTTAGTGCTTGCTTTTGGCCTCTTTCCAGTGTGTCTACAGCTTCCTTCAACGGTGGCACCCCAGACAACATAATTATCCAGCTGAGGCTTCTCTCCTGACATTGAAAACAACATTACTACTTCCTGTAGCCCACATGTATCACACTTCTGTTAATATGTCCCAGAATGATGTTTGTTTTGTATCAACACCATAATTTAAACTCCTACTCGCATTGTAATCCACTAGTCTACTAGTGTACTACTCTTCATTTTGTGCAAACTGCTTTAATTTTTCACAGTTCTGTATACAGTGCTATTTTATTAATCTCAGTTCATTCCTACAATTTATCAAAATAGTTCTGAATTTCATCTTGACCCATGAAGTGCTTGGTGTCCCTCTCTCTAATTTGGTTCTAGCTGTGGGTTATAGATGTGTTCTGTATTTTGTCACCTCATTATGGAATAAATAAAAACATTCTTATGATAAATCACTGGTTGGACTGTCTGTGAGATGTCCACCTCCAAAGATTATTTGAACTGTCCTGAATGTGGCTGATAGAGAATATATGATGTGTGATATAAGTCCCTGGGTTGATTCTGATTTCATTACTCCTTATTCTTCCCCACTGGGACATCCTATCTTTGGACTGAATTCTGGGTCCATTATAGCAGGTTGTGCTTATACAAATTGTTCTGTTGACATCATTCAGTGTGATTAAAATTGCATGTACTGCTCAAACCAGAAAGGGACAAAGAACTGGACTTTTTATGATTGCTCTATTCACCACCTGCTTAACAAGCTTTCTGTGCCATGTAATGAACTTTATTTTATTGGCACTTTTCCAGTATTTCTCTGTTTTACTACATGGCATTAAACGGATTAATTGACATTCAAACACACTATATTCAGTAGCTTCTTATCTGAGGAAGCAATAACTGCTTTGAAGATGGCTATGAAATTTCTGTCCTAACATTTCAATCAAATTGTTAATTACATTTTCTAAATAATCAAAGGATATTTCCTAATATTTTGAACCTTCTGCTGAAAGATATCTCTGGCCAACTGCTCTGTGGCTTTCCAGCTCTCTCTTCTTAGGAATGCCTTCTTATCTTTACATTCATCTTGGCTTATTTAAGTTGCACACAAAATTCTCCTAAAATGCTTACACTGCCCTTATTCTTAGATTGATAGCTTTGAGCTGAGGTCACAAAAAATGTAGTCTTCCTGTGGTAAATTTACCATGAACCACAGTACTATTGTTAGACCAGGATGTTCAGTGGTAAATTTACCATAGGAAAATTACATGGTTTTGTAACCTTACTGTATGTATCCCTAAATTTCATCTTCCCTTTTTGTATTCAATTTTTTTCAGCAATGTTCTCAGACATTAGTTATTTCTGCTATGTGTTTCAACATAATTCTGCTTGGGTCCCCCCACAGTTTTCTTTATACTTTTGTCCCATCTCACACCTCTATCTGCTTGCATCCATTATTCATTCACCTCACCTCAGTGAACTTATCTTTCTTTGACCACTCATCTAAATTAAACTTACTTCATGATGAAGAAATGTCCTCAAGCCTCAATCCAGGAGCCCTTGCAAGGCGAACTCTCATTGTGCTTTATACAAGTTTTTTGTCTGAGATTTGTGTCATGTCCAGACAGTGGCAAACAACAAATTCACTAATGGGGTTGTTAGCTCTCACTTTCAGTTTATTACAACTCCATTTTCTTTAGGCTGGTTAATAAAAAGCCAACCTTCTGATAGTTGTGTCTCTCAGTGCTTTCAAAATAAGAAAATAATTCTTCAGGAAGTAGCCATCGAATCATGTACCATGAGGAGAATCCCGCAAGTTTGGGACACTTTTCTGGTTTTGACACTTTGTTTTACCTGCTCAATTTATCCTTACTGTTACTACAGCCATTGTTCTTATACTTCAGCCCTTTGTATGTCTGACTGATATGCAGAACGATAATTTTACTTCGAAGTTTATTGTCACTTAAGTAATATTCTACCATAACATTGCATTTTATTCTGCCAGGTCTTCAGTCACACATGCTACAATGTTTTCCTTGTTCACTGCACAAAATAGAGGGTTAATTTTTTCCCCTCATCAGAATACTCTAGTGAACTAGATATTTCAATGTCAGAGAAGAATCATGTGAAGGGAGTCTGCTAAGCTGGCTTGTGTCTACCAGTAATGTAGAGGTAGGAGGGGGAGAGGGACTTAACTGTTTTCAGGAAACCCTGACAAAGTATTTTTCTTCCAAGTGAATGCCTCTGGAGATTATGTGGTTGGGTTGTATTAGTTCTCCTATATTTTCTGTCTCTTTGTATTAGTGTGCAGTATAAATCCTTCCTATATCTATGACCAGCTTTGCTGGATGGAAATTCCCTACTAGCAGCTCTTGGTGTTGCTTCTTATCATTAGAGTTGCACTTCAGGGCTGTCTGTGTTTCCTCTTCCTCTACATTCCCTCCTCTTTCAATTCCCCACCTGTGAATCTAAAGCTTTGGCCTTCTCTTTCATGTCCTTCTGCTCTGACCCTGAATGGCTTGACATTTTAATCATTATTTCACTCCTTTCTGCAGCAACAAGCAAATACTATTCCCATTGCAGCACTCTGGGAGGTGATTTTTACTTTTATAAAGGAGCACCATAAATTACTATAGATTAAATAAAATCTGCATCAGTACTTCTGGCTTCCTCATGGAAATCATATTTGTGTATCATTGGGTGCTGTTTGCGTTTTACGTTACAGAATGCTGGCTGGTCTCCCAACCCTTTTATCTTTCCTCTTATCCTTCACAAACAGACACACATAGCATATTGTAATATGAAATTGACTGTAACACCAACAGGGCCATTGAAAAAAAAAAAAGCAAAGATCTTTTTCTCGTTTGCACACACAGGAGCCTTCTCCCATTGTTAAGGACTTCCAGCATCCCCCCTCTGTATCCCAGATGAGGGAAGGCTGAGGAATGGAAGCACATTCACTCTACCTCCACTGCTGCCATGCCCTGGCTGCCAGATCGCTGTGTTGGCAGTGGAGAACCAGTGCAAAAATTCAGAGCACCCTGTGGTTTCTCTGCCCTCAGGGGACAGAGACAACTGGGCCCTGTGCTGAGGAAAGGAACAATCCGTAATACAATCCCTCTTCAGCTTGCCTCCTGCCAGGGAAACTTTGCCAGAAGTTGCCTGGATGCAGCCCAGGCACTTCCCAGGGTGTGTTTCTGATGGCAAACCAATATAAACTAACAACAACTCTACTGAGGCTGCTGTAGTTACATTGGTGAGATGCAGCCATCTCAGAGAGAAGCTCATTTGTCTTCTAACCCTAGAGAAGCCTCAGACACGCACTGACACAGTGTCTCTTGCAGACTCAGAGCGACCCAGCTTGGCTTGACTTTGTGGTGCTCTTGGAAAGAGAATGTGGTGTTGTTGTACAGGATACTTTGTCCTGTGGGCCTTAGAGGACTGCTGCCTCTGGTACAACTAGGGGACACAGTGTTTTTAAAATATTTAGCCTCTCAGCAGCCTTAGTGGGTGTTGGAAAAAGCTACCAAATGACAAAGGCAGTCATGGAGGCATACCTCTACGGCTATCATATGTCCCTGTGTGTCTTACCCTCTCTTTGCTCAAAAAACTGCACGAAATGCTGGCCAAGTCTCTCTGAGAATTTATTTTCGCTTGGAGTCTGCTATAATAAGTGTGTATGATTTACTGTGTAAATGACTATGGCTATGACTAAAATGACTTGGCAGCCTTCCCCTGCTAGTACATTGTTGCGAGGACTGATTTCTCTGGATGAGCTGTTTATGTGCTTTGAAAAAGAGGTCATCTTTTATTCCACAGTAGAATAAGGATTTATTCCTTACTACTACCAGACAAATGGAAACATTTGTCTTCCAGTCAGGCATAGGAGATCAGGACATTTATAGATATGCAAAAAGTGTGCTGCATGTACATTACTCATGTTCTGGCATCCACTTGAGGAGTTACACATAGGCTGTGTGCTGGGAAGAGGTCTGGCAATTATCCTGTACTTACCTACAGGTTTTGCCCGAGACAAATTCCTGCTAAGCTTAGTGGGAGTTCTGCAATTGATTTTCTTGGAAATTTGATTGGTGTGAGTAATTACATTGTCAACAGCATATTTATACTTGAAGGACTTACTGGTTAACAGTCAATTATTTCAGGTAAAGGTAGTTTTTTCTGATGATCTGCTTGTACTGATGAGTTTGTATATCAACACTGCTGTACTGTTTACAAGTCACAAAAGGGGCTTTGGCTTATGAACTGACATAAATGAAAGTGGAGAAATAGGTTACATCTATATAAAAAACCTAAGTAGCACTAGGGAACATCCCTGAGCATCGGAACTCAGTTGTCTGTACTGTAAAATTTTTAAAATCCTGTGCCATAAAATTTTTAAAATCCTCCCTGGCATAGTTTTGGCTTGGGTCAGTTAACACTTTCCGTACCAGTTCCTGGACATAGTTCAGGAGCTAGCATGGGCCACAGACCATTCTCAATAAGTGGTCTGCATACAATCATCCTGTTTTAGAGAATAAGAGAATTTAGCGGTAGGGACACAGGCTGTCATGTGATAGTTGGCCTTGGTGCCAGTGCCAAGACTCAAGCACATTCAATTTGCTATTGCAGACATTGTCACAAATGTTTAGGGCACTTTTGGGAAAAAACTTCTGATGGTATTGGAGGAAGTTTATTTCTTACTCAAAACTATTTGCAAACTTTCTTCCTCCTTGTTTTGCAACTTGGTGGCTCACTCTTTAAAGCCCTGCTGCTATGCAACATTCCAGCCTCCATGAGCAACAGCTGTACCTTTGCTGGAATAAGAATATTTACACAGGAAAGGGATTTCTTAAGGGTATGCTTTACAAATGCAGATTGAATCTGTTTTTCATTTGTTTGCTAACAGTCAAAATTGTCTTTAAAGCTTAGTGACATAAAAAAAGAAATCACTACTCTCTCTTTCTAGCTATCTCTAGAAAACTGCATGAAACAAGGAACAAACAAGTACAATTCTGCATGAAACCAATCAGACTGTGAACCACGTCTGACAAATACACCTCTTCTGGCCTAATCCAACAGCAAAAATGTCTGCCATGGAGAAACACCCGCTAAGTTTTAAGAAGTCTTTGGAAGTCTCTCTGAAATTTTCCACCCCAGGCAGCCCACAGAAAAAAAATGGGGTGCTGGGCAGAGAGAAGGAGCACAGTGATCCCTGGGGAGACACCCTGGCCCTGAGCCACTGCTGCCTTCCCTGGCCCTTTCCTCTGCACTGGCTGGGTGGCCAGCTGTGTCCTCAAGATGCCCTGCAGCAACAGAGAGATTCGTTCCTACAAATCCTGAAATTTAAGTGTGCTCTCACCTTCCAAGTAATTACAGAGAGGCTGCCATGCTTGCTCAGCCAAACACAAATGAATAATTGCCTATGCTTTGCTTTTACAATGTGTTTAAGATATACAGGTATTTCGCTCTGCTCTCAGGAAACAGGGGAATGAAATAATTGCATTGTTGCTATGGAGCAAATATGCAGGCTTGTAATTTTTTAAAACTTTGCACTCTGAATCAACCTATAAAAAAACTGTAAGTGCAGCACCACATGGCAGAGTATTATTTTTAATGGCTTCTTTTTTGTTGCCTTCTTTTTATCCCTGGAGGTTGCATTTCTTCACTTTAGAAAGAGATCTTTGTTTGATTGTTTGTTTACTCTTTAAATGAAAGCTGATATTTTTACATAATCATATGACTTTGGCAGCCAGCATTTTGAGAAAGAGACAAAGAAACTTCTGGTAAAAATCATGACAACTGGCAAGGCAATCCAGGAAGACTCCGAATCTTCCCAGGCTATGTCCAAAGTGCTACTAATACTATTATGATATGGTAGTATGCAGTATGATAGTGTATACTGTATAGTATATACTATATTTTACTAGGATTTCAATGACATCATTATCTAGAATTGTTAGAACAGCTTTACACTTTGTTCCAGTCTCAGTTAATAGTTTTTTGTTACAAAGGTGTGTTTCATTTTCATTACAGCAATTATTGCTGGCTGCAATGAATAGAGGGAAATACCTCCTGGGACACTTCTAATATAGCCCTATCTGCACCAGCTCTTAAAAATATTGCATGTGTAAAAAAATTGACATGAGATATTCTCACTTCAAACAAGAATGATCTATGTTTTTGACACCGACGTAATGCATTTGCACTGAAGGCGTGAACTTGAGCAGCAGGAGGTTTGAGCAGACCTTGGTGTGGGCAAAGTCTGTTTAGTTACACAGCTGGGACTCCACAGCCACTGTTTGTCTGATAGCAGACCATGCAGTCATTGAAACAGCCAGTGTGGAACAATTATTTCATATGAAACATGTCTGAGAATTTGGTTTCAAATGGCAGGCAATGGTTTTTATGTGGTCCCACTCTGTGTTTCACCCCAGCATGCACAAACTGCCTCTTTCCTGCAACTTCTGAAACAAGTTTCTGTGCAGTGCCTGGTCTTCCCATTGCTGCATTTTTAAAAAATGAAATTAAACACAGGGCCCTATTCAGCTGAAAACAACCCCTGCAACTGGTACTGCCTGAGCTCTGTGAGTCTCTTGTTCCCTGAAGATATTAATACAATTCTTAAAGGAAAAATATCACCTTTCCAGTAGCCACAGAGGAGGCTATTAGAAGTAACGATAATCCCACACAGCAGAGCTGTTGTTCTGCTCTCTGTCATAGCAGAGAAAGTCATGCCTGTCCATGGTATCTGTTTCTCCTGGGCCTAACAGGGCATTAGAGACCACTGGCTGAAAGTATTTTTTCTTGTCCAATCTTGAATAAGAGAAATATTAACAGATCTATTCCATGGTGTGGTATTTCAACTACACCTTCTGGACCTAGAATATGGAGAAGTATGTGGATGGAAGAAGCCATTTGTAAGGCTTCATAGCAGGAATCTCTCAGAATGAAAAAAGGGTGTTCATCCTGCACGTTTCCTCTGTTTTCTGGGAGCAGCTTAAAGGGAGAAAAAAGAGGGATTTGTGATTTGCCTCCACCCGAGGGCAAGTGGGTTTTGTGCAGTTTTAATTTCTCCCTTTCTCAAGAGTTATTCTGCATGTTTGTTAGAGAAAGGAGGAGGTGGGTGTTAACAGTGAATTAAATAATAGAATTTACAAAATACAGAACCAGGGAAAGATTAAGTTATGAGGGGAACTGAGGGTCCTGATATGAAGGGGATTCCCTTTTGTCCTTCTGTTTGGGAGACAGCTTGTTCCCAGAGATACGATCCAGACCACTGCCTAGCCTGCAGGAGCTTCCATCAGTTTCAGATATTTCCCACTGGAAGCAGCCTACATTGGAGTAAGCCTGGTGAAAATGCACAACAGATTTTTGAGTAGATACATTTACTCTTCTAAGGCAAAATAGGAAGGGATGCAGCCCAATTTCTGTCTGATTAGGATTAAAGAAGAACAAAACTAGTGTTGAAATAATACCAGTTGCAGAGGCAAAAATATACCTCTACTTCAGAAAAATAAAAGTTGAGCCTATTGTACATGAACCATCTGTGGGAGGTTGTGGTTGAAAGAAACAGATTATTGGTTCTCAATGTCCTTACTCCTATACAAATATAGTATGTGGCACTTCAGAGCTTTTGAATTTCTTTGTTGACACATTTTTTAAGATGACTGAACTTAGACCAAAAGGTGAGGATGCAAATATTTAGTCATTGTAGGAAAATGTTACTGGATTTTTGTGCAAGTTCTATTTCTGCTTATCTGGAGTGCAGGTGTTTTGAACATTGATACCGGAACTTGCTATGGCAAGTGAGCAAGTAAAAACATATTTATATAATTTCATCTGGGAAGTTTTCTGCAATAAAGATTCGGCATAACTTAGTAAATTATGCTATATGTTAGACTACTAACTACCAGTTGCATAATACACTGTTTAATGCGACATTAAACCTGCGTGTTTTAATTCTGTAATGGTGGCCTGAGTAATTTTTAGTGATTTGACACCTTTTTTTTTGCATAGGAGATAGGAACATACAGCTCAACAGGAAATGTGTTTGGCTCCTCGTCTTCCTTATTCTCCAGAGAAGGAGGGCCTCAACTCTTCAGCTAATTATTCCAGAACCATAGTTGTTTAAATATGTTTTATCTTATGTTTACATTATTTTATTCCCAAAGTCCTTTGGCAAGACTAAGCTGCTGATTTCTGCAACCCTGATTTAGTGAAAAAATTTAAGCATGAGTTGAACATGAAGCACACACATAGTCCCAGTGAGATAAATGATAACCTTGTTTAGGGCAACAGTGCTGAGCCTGTGTTAAGTATGCCGCCTTCTCCAAACAAGATGTTAGATCCTTGATCCATGCCCACTAGCAAAACGCTGGGGCTGTTAGTGGGCATTCCTAGCATCCATTTTCCTCACTTCACAGCCAAAATAATTGCTTTTGGAGTATTTAGGACACTACAACAGCTAGCTCAGCTCAAGCAACTGCCTGGTGAAACAGTGGCTGTGGCTCACCTGTACTGCCCAGTGCAGAGCTGTTTTGAAGTCTTTGTCCACCAGAGTCGGGTCTGCTCCCTTGTGCAGCAGAGTCTGGGTGTGCTGGGGCCTGTTGTGGAAAGCAGCCCAGTGGAGCGAAGTCATTCCCTGAAATCCACAAACCCAGAGAGCAAATAATCATCACTCACAGGAGCACCTTTCAAGCCTCTCTAGATAAGCTAGGCAGTTCTGAAACCGTTCGGGACTGACGGACTCTTCCCTCTCCCTCTTGTTTTGGAATAATTAGTAACAGCTTCTGAATCAGTGGAGTCATAAGGGGGAACCAAACAATTAGCTTTTTGGAGTTATTACAGAAAATGGATACAAATGCAAATGCTTCTTTGGCATGTGACTATGGCCTGTTACAAATAATGCATGGTCAGGACCACGCCAGCTGGGGGATGGTTCCTCACTGCTCAGTTTGGATCCTGTGGGAAAAGCCTGATTTGGACTGGTGCTTTGACATGACACAGTGTGATGTTTATTTTAGGTCTTATCTTTGATCCAAAATAAATATTATAAGCTAGTATTCTAGCTGGCCCTAATCAGCAAGCAAAGGAACTGGCCCAGTGATGTCAACAAAAAAGTCATAATATAAACATCTTATATTTACTGTTTAGGGAGAAAACAAAGCAAATGGTAAGCTATTGACCTGCATTTTCATTCCATCTTAGCTGTGTTCAGTCAGTCTTGGTAGATCAGAGAATTCATGGCCTGTATTTGCACCTTCATCAGCATTGTTATACACACCTATATTTTACTCTACATCCATAACATTAGAGATTTTCTGTATGAAGTTACTCATTCAATGTGTTTCTTAAAAATTGGTAGGGGTGTTCAGATGGGGTAATATTTTACTTTAGGCAGGCGTTGTTTACTGTCTCTTATCAGGGAAAATGCATTTCAAGGGTCTTGCCTGGTTTCCAAAATGATAAAAAGCAAAAAATATAGAGTGGAAAAGGAGTTAAAACTTCCATAGAACCCCATAAAGCCAATTGGCAACAACTCAGGTGAAGTGTGAGCTATAAAACATTGATGAGGACAGCTATCAGTGCCTTAATAGTGGAAGTTGTTAGCAGTGATTTTCTAACTGAAAGCTTGAATGCTCTAACAATTTCTCTCACTCATCAGGTATCTTTTAAGGCTTTTCAAGTCCCCATATAGCTTAAGTGTAGGAGATGACAAAATACAGCAGTTGAACAAGAGCAGTTTTGTTTTTAGTTAGGGTTTGCAAAGCTTAATCATGGGGGTTTTGGTTTTGTAAAACCAAAAATGAGGGTAAAATCCTACCCTAACTGAAATTAATGGGAGCTCTGCTATTGACGTCACTGGACCAAGGTTTTGACACAAGGGACTTAGCACTGTTGATGGACACTCAGTATCTCTGACTGCTGTGAAGTGAGGCTTCAGTGAAGTGATTTGCAGCTGGGAAATGGGTCCTCACCCCTAGTTCTGGAGAGACGGAAAACTCGCTGAAAGAGAAGCTACAGCGTACCAGGCCACTTTTCTGTCATCCACTCTCAGTCTGTTGATACGGACAAAAAAAATCCTTGAAAAGTCAACTTTCTCTCTGTTTCTACTGTAGCAACCAGCAGAGTCAGCTGTAACATAAGAGTGTGAGAACTGTGGGTAGGGATCAAAGACCTCTCCAGTACAAGGACACAGCTCAGAGAGATGGTAGCAGATGCTTAGGGAGAAAATTTAAGAAATGAGGCTCGATATACAGTAACCTAACAGTTCATAATCAGTCTAAAGACTTCCTATGACATCCAGACCTCCACAGGGTAATGATGCATCTTCTGAAAAAAGTAATTATCTTCATTTTCTTTAAAACTGCTGCCTGATAATTTCTGTAGGTGTCCCCATTATTTTAGATGTAAAAACCAGTTAACAGAATTCTCTTTTCATCTTCTCCATGCAATTTATGATGCCATGGACTTGTCTTACATCATCCCTCTGACATAGTTGCCAAGCTGAAAGTCCTATTGTAGTTAGTTTGTTCTAGTTGCTAGCCTGCCCATGAAAGGAAGCTACTCTGTAACTATTACCATCTTTGTAGTCCTTTTCTGTTCCTTTTCTTGTATATCCTTTTTCAGATTACTCTTGCAGCCAACATGATGCGGATGTATCAAGGATTAAGACAGAGCATAATACTGTTTCCTGTTTTGTTCTCTATTTCTTTTCTAATAATTCGTACATTCCACGTGCCCTTTCGGAGCACCGAGCTGAGCAAAGAGCATTGAGCTGGTTGCAGTGCCAGCTCACACATGTGGGCCTGCTGCAGCAGGCAATGGCTGTCTAGCCCGCATCCATCTGATTTATGCATGGTGATACCAGCCTTGAGTGGCATCTGTAGATAAACTACTGTTTCTGAGAGGAAGCATGAGTGTGGTATCAGAACTGTCAAAGCTGAAGATCCAGCAGAATATAATATTAAAGGTGAGACAGCCAAACCATTGTGCATTTATAAAAAATAAAGAGTAATAGGGGACATAAAAGGAGAAAAAAACCCAAGAAATGGCTGTGGGAAATAGAGCGTGACATTTGTTTTGCCCAGATTTGAGGCTTTTTCAGGGAATGTTTCTTCACATTGTCATCTCACAGGCTTCATAAGTAAACCCACAGAAAGCCACAGTTGTGGAAACTATGAAACCTCCAGATGTATTTCTTACTGTTTACGCGTTCATGCATTCATTGGGTTGTTTTTCTCAAGTGTAATATGGGAAAACTGAAGTGTTTTACTTATGCCAAGAGAACAGCTCTATTAGCTGCAATCATTTGTGAGGATCCGCGTTTTTCAGAAGACATGAATATTCAGGACTTAGTACTGACACTTGAACAAATATATTCTCAGTGCCAGATGACAGTGAGCTGGACTAAAATTCCAGATTGCAAGCAGCAATGCATTACAGCAAAACATTATGGCTTGACATTATGATCCATGGTTACATGCAATTCATTAGCAACATAATTCTACACCAAGACAAAGCATATGTCTGGTTTAGTTTGTTGTGAGCAGGGTCTGCAAACTATCCAGTGGATAGGGAATGTTCATGGGAAGAGGGAAAACTAACAACCCTGTGGTGATTCTGGCACTGTGGAGAAGAGATGCATCCTTGAACAATTATTAGAGTGAAGAGAAACACATCAAAAGACATCCAGAGTCTCTCTTGTGTCAGGCTTCTCTATTTGGAGAAGAACACATTTGTGAAGTTAACACTCTTCTGTGTACACTATACAGGGCATAATTCTTTAAGAATCAGAGGATAGCATAAATTTTTGTAGCTCCATGGCTGTTCTGCATAATACCAGCTTTCCGATATTTTTCCTGAGAACTGTACTTTAATAATGGGATGACTGGTAAATGTGAGGATTTAGTCCAATGTCTAACTTCAGAAGAATCAAAAGCAATTAATGTCTTGGCAAGTGAGTGTAGAGACTGATTCAAGGTACCTTATAGCTGGCAGTTTATGGAAAAGGTTTATTAGCCTGAAGGTGCATCACGTATACTAGGAAAAATGAGGTAATGCTTTACAGAGTTCAGCAAAAGTATTGTAGAAATTTTTTACTAGTGCATAGTCTCATGACAAAATTGATAGTACAGTGGACTCTTTCTGAACAGCATGACTTGTGTGCCCCCAGAGCCTGGGACTTTGACTTGTAGCACAAGCTCACTCACCTCATTGTCCTGATGATTAATTTCACTAAGATTTGACTGCTGCAGAAGCACGTTCAGAAGCCTGCGGAAGCAATGACATAATCAGTGTGCTGTACTCCTGACTAAACCTGAAAAATTGACATTTTTTGAGAAACAAAACATGCAATTTCAAGAAAAATCAGTATTAGTGATGGGCACAGGTCAGAATCTTAGGTCTAAACTTTGTCATACTAGAAAAACACATAGGACTTTATCACTTACTGTAACAACAGAAGTTTAGTGCTGGGAATTAAAAGTAAATCCACTAGGAAGAATTCTTGTGCTGATTGCTAGGCTAGAATCAGAGCGTGTAATACTATATGTGTGTGCAGTTTTTGGTAGCTTAGTGATTCGTTGTCATCCTATTTTATAAAGTTTTAAACAAACAGAAATGCAAACAACCAGTTTCTAAAAGGATTTTTCACTCTCCTTAACTCTTGGATTAATGTGATGTTGTGTACTTATTTGCATGTGTGTGTATGCATGCATACTACATATTTATACACACACAAACCGACAGTATTTTACAAGGCCTTACAGTGGGTCTGCGGGGATAGGGCCATTGCTATCTTATAAAATATAGTCATGCATTGGTTCACATTTTATAGAATATCACACTACAAACACTCCCCTCTGGTGGAGGGAACAGTTACAGTAAAATAGTTACATGAAATATTATTCAAGTGCAATAATATTTTTAACACTGCATGGATTTTTCTTTTCTTTTCCTTCTGGTATCCTATGAAGATGTTCTGAAATCACTATAGGTTTGGCAAAGATGGTTGCATTTTTTAGTAGGATGCTAAGTTTTTGGATCATGTACATGGATGGATCATGGAAATGAAAAGGACCACCCTGTCACAGGCTGTAACAAAGCCAAATAGTACAGATCCTAACATAGATGTACAGTTCTTATGATTGTAGCAAAAGGAAAGATATATACTTAGTGTATCTCTAGATAAGGTCATGATGCAAATTTGCAGCTCACCTGAAGGTGTGAATTTGCTAGAAACCTTCAAAACATGGACATTTTAAAGACATGCTGTTTTGCAAGGAAATTAAAAGATGATGAAGTGTCAAGGAGGGAACTCTGATAAATGTACAAATAATGCAGAAATAAATGTATACAACCATGCACTGATTCCCATGCATAGGAGACTGAATGAAAATCTGCTGCTTTTCATCAGGACAATCTTCAACAACTTTCAGTAAGTTTTCTGGATTGAACTAACTATGCTCAGGTGTGTGGATCACATCAAGTTGAGAATGTTGCATGACAATCCCTGCCTCCCCCCCCCCCCCCCAAACAACTAGATAATGTAAATTATTAAAAAAAAAAAACATTTACAGTTGCTTACGGATGATTCAGGCAATTCTGCAGGTGAAAAGCCCATCTGTTGGTAACGCCATCTTCAGATGCCAGAAGTCCAAATTTAATTTTTTTCTAACTAGAATATCCCTAAAGGGTGAAGACTGGGCAGATCCCAGTGCTTTGCTGAGACTTCAAATTAATTTGTAAATGGATACAAATACTTGTAGAAAAGGGTGTTACACCTCCTTTTCTGAATCACACAACCAATAGCATAATGGAGTCATACTATAGGAACTCTGAAAAGGATGACATTTTAGGATTACTGTGATTAGTTTAGTAAAAATTTGTAAAAGGCAAGACATTTTGTGGTCATTTGGCATAAGGACTCAGAATCTCAGAAATTCAGTATCTGAAAATAGGTCTGGGTAAAAATGGACTAGTGAGCAGAAAGAAAATGAGATAACCATAATATGCTTGTAAAACCCATTTATCACATAGCTTTGTAGCCTGACACATGGATCTGTAGTTTAACCCCAGATATAATGTAGTTTAACCCCATATATAATCAATGAAACCAAGGCATGTGAAGGAAATACCATTCTTTGAGTGTAAAACCTCTATTAACAACAAACTTTGACTCACTTACTTACATCCTTAGACAATTATGGCAACATAAGTGCTATCACTCAAATATGTAGATATTCAGCCATGCAGCTGAGATTTCTCTGATACCTACTCTTAAAGGCATAGATCAGAAAGTCCATGGATTCTCTTTCCACCTTTCCTCTTAGGCTCTGCGGAATGTGCTGAAGCACATAAATCAGTTATCAAACCAATACATAAATTGGCTGATCACTATCTCTGTCTTTCCGTGTGGTCCATGTGCTGCCTCCAGCACATGGGGTTGTAGCAGCAGGCTGCCAGCTTTCAAACTTGGCTGAAAAGGCATTTCATGGCTGACCACTGCATAAACCCTTTTGGCAACAGCATGGGATTCAAGAGTGACAATGACGGTGATGGAAAAGCCTCCTCCTCAGTGCTCCAGGCATGTCTTCTGGGCACAAGGCAAACGCAGTGAGAAGACAGAGGAAAAGGAATTGAGCAAGTGGTAAACTCCTGTGCAGAGCAAAGGTCTGCCCGTATCCATGGAGAATGTGAAAAATGTTCAGGGAACCCTGTGTGCTGCTGGTAAAGTAGATTACTGTTCCCTTTCAAGTAGCAGCATGTGCAGTGTTGTACAAACATTGTCTTCTTTCTGTGGAGGCTTTGTTTAATGATAGTGACCCGTATTCCTGCAGAAACCTCAAACTATTCTCTCCAAGTGATGCATGAAAAGCAATGATAACGTGGAAAATGAATAAAGCTGTTTGTTAAAAAAGGCTGGAGAGCAAGATCAGCAGAAACACACAGAGGTCTGGGCTGGTCTGATATGGTGACGGCAGCAACACCATAGACTCAGTGATCAAGTTACACGAGCATTTTGCATGTCCTGAATGTTTTACCCGTCTCTAATGTCTTCCTATCCCCCCTCCACCATGATTTACTTAGGAGAGTTTTCTGAGTGAATTTATTCCGATGTACAAATCAAAATTTCTTAAACCTTCCTATTATCACAGGCTGGAATGAGACAAATAGGATCTTTTTAAGACTTCTTGTGAAGACGCTTTGTAGTTGTTACTCCACCTTCAGTAAAAGTAGTTAAAAATGAGCCAGTCCACCAAACCTCAGCTTCCCCTTTACAGTAGGGGCTCTCAGAGCGAGGTTGTCGTGTGGAAAACTTTTCTCACATTTGCCCTGCTACTTGGAGAAGTCCAGAGAAGGAGCTTCTTGTAATGTGGGGAGGTGGCAGAAAGGTAATTTGTCAGGGGAAACCCAGAGTTCCAACCTCTATTACACAGTTTTTTCCCTCCTGCTGTTGTGATCTTAAATTAGGCTCCTTACCTTACTTGGCCGTGTATCTCTGTTACACAAGTGTACAATGCTTTTCCTCCTCTCTACCCCCTTTATGATAACCACTAAACAAAGCAGCACGTCATAAGTGCAACCGTCACAGCTAACCTTCCTGACTCGGACTCCCCTTTGGGCTGGGTAGCCTGTGTTAGTGACTACCTGTTCAAATTCAACCAGCAAATGCTGTTGGAGCCTGGGACATACCTCACGTCAGGCTCTGCGGTAGCAGCATGTAGTGGCAACCTCCCATTTTTGTCAGGTATGTTTTGCTTAGCACCATTTCTGAGCAGGCTGACACAGCCTTCCAGCCACCCCTAAAAAAGAAATTAGAGCATGTCAAAGAGGGAAACAAAATGCATCGGGCCAGATCTTTGCTTTGTGGTTCTGGCATCTGTGTGTGACTGTAGCTGTTTCTGCCAGCAGAGGAACTGATCTTTGTTTCCCCAGTGGAGGTCTCTCAGCACTGAGAGCGGTTCCCCTTTGGAGTCTGAGTCTCAGACTAGCTTGGTCATTCATTTCTGTGGTAAGGTGTTCTCTTTACACAGCATTTTGTTTTTTCTGCAGCTGTGGCAAGTACCTACTGAGTAAACAGTGATAAAAAACCTGCTAATTCCTGTATCACTAGCAAATGCTACACATATTCCTGCATGTGGATTTAATTATGCTAGGTTAAAGCAACAACATCAGCGCTTAATCTCATTTCCTTTATGAGATTTTAGCAGGGATGGCAAATCAATAGTAAAAAGCCTTAGAGTGTGGTCTTACAAACATTGCTGCAGAAGTTCGAATTAGTGGCAATGTTAGACTGAAAACAGCACCAAAACACATGGGATGAATCAGTTCTTGGACTAAAACTTTCTATTGATCACCTCAACAAAAAAGCAAATAAACAATTTTGTTGTGACTGCATAAATCTTTCAGCGCACACTTAAGTCCCAGGGAAATCAACCATGTGTTTAAGTGTTTTGTTCAAACTTCCATGGGCAATTGATAAAGATCATTCCCTCCTGTGTGAGCTATGTCAGATCGGCATTACCAGCATTTATAGGGAAAAGGTGTGGAATGATGGAATCAGAACATCCATGTTGCAGGTCTCAGTGGAAGTATAAGAGCACCGAACCTTGCATGCGATTGTGACTGTAGAGCTCTGCTGAATTCAGTTCTCTGGACAGACATTACAGCCAAATGCTCTCCAGACCTCTGATTATATCCATCACGGAAACAGAAATGGAAACTTCGAAGCCTGGGTGGTTTAAATCTTTTCCAGTCATTTCTTTTTTTCCAAAGAATAGTTTTTCCCCTCTGGGAAAAGAGGAAGGAAAAAAGGAGCATGACACTAATTGTGGGATTTTTTGAAAATATCTGGCAGATGAAATGTTTATTCTCAAGTAAGTTGGACATGCTCCTTGCGCTGAATGAGATTGCCTGTTTTGCTATTTTCTACACTTATTTTATGGCTGAATATTGCATAGCTGAGCAGAAGCATTGTTTTTTTCCTGAATTTGCAGGAAGAAACTAGATGCAAGGGATGTGATTTGATTAGGCTGCCACAGTATCTGTTTAAATGAACTGGCGGTCCTCCAGCCATAACTCATACTATGCAGCATGGGTGAACATTCCTTCCTCCTTTCTGTGCAGCTAATAAAGGAAGCCCATGGTCAACCCCTCTGCCCAACTAACTTGGTCCCCATCCTCTCTCTGAATCCTGAATTCCCTCCAGTGAGGAGTAGAAGACCAACGAGAAGAGGACCATCCCTGTGTGCTTCAGACAGAGAGCACCACATCTCCCTTCCCAAACTTCTGAGTGGGATGTCTGCCCCTACTATCACTTGCACGTGGGTTGAGTGGAGGATTGGGTTGCTTATGAACTGAGTACCTGCACTGGCACCTGCAGCACCTTGAACTTAAGTTCTTAACCTGGCCATCCAAGGTCCAGCATAGTAAAAAAAAGCAATGCCCTGGCTCATGTGGTGTGCAGGAACACATGCCTACTGACCACCAGAATTTGAGATAGGAATGCCCTCTCTGGAGCATAAATATCTGATGCTGACAGTGGGAGAGGAGAAGTTAATCTGTGTATTAAGAACAAGAGGGGACTTTCCAGTGCACAGAAAAAAGTGGCTTTCTTGAAAACACACAGAGGACCCTGGACCTAGTGAGATCCTCATACCATGCACTGATTTTACAACCTGAAAGAGAAAGGACACTCTGACAAGAGTCCTAATCCTTTTATAATAATCATTGCTTCCAGCTTTGCATTATAGTAAAGTTTACAATTTCACTATTGTCTAGAACTAAATGTTTTGTACTTTTTTTCTTTCTGTAGTATAAGGAGAAATCTTATTCGGTCTGTACATTTACTCCCTTCACTCCATCTATCTTTCCATCCTTCTCCCCCAAGTCTTAGTACCAGATAAGTTGCCAGAGATAAACTGGTACGTCCACAAGCATCTTGAATATTAATATTGGCTCCCATCTTCAACAGAAGCTTCACTGTATCAACCTGGCGTCCTGACACAGCATGCATCAAAGGTGTGCAACCTGGGGAAGAAAGTCAAACGTTCTTTTACAATTTTTATTTTGTCAAAGCCGTAAGATAGAGATATTTTCTTATTTGCTAATGTTAGCACTGGCAGATTAACAAATCCTTTCTCTGACTACTGTCTAACAGTTGTACTTAGCTTTTTGTAGGCAGGAAGTAACTGCTATGCCAGTTACTGACCACCAATTTTAAAAAGAGCATGACTTCATCAGCAAAAGCCTTGCCTCATTAACTCTGCTTCTGGAGGGAAAAGTGTTTTTCTGTTGACAAGCTCCCGATATGAACTGCTGGCTTTGTACACCATTTTGGAGGCTGATATTCTTCAGAGTGACTAGTATCCAGATGGTGCTTGGCTACTTTCTCAAACGCCACCTTCGTTCTGTCTCTGTGTATTCAAAAGATTTTTGAAATCAAGCCCCGTCCTGTGCAAAGGTGTATGTGTGTGAGTTGATGCTGTATGTAGACAATAACTTATTTTAAAGGCTGGATTTGCTCTAGAATATTTTCTTTTCTGTTGTCACAAGAACTTTTTTTTAATATTCTGCAAACAATTTCTGTGCTGGAAAAAACCTGAAATCGACACTCAAACGTAATACTCAAAATTCATCGTGAAATATTATGATATCTTTTAATTGCTTCCTCTTCCATCCATTCTGTTAACTGCTGAATAACAGCAAGAGACTTTCCTGCAGAATCTGACAAAGCAATTTAAAATGACTAAGCTGGGAATAAACATGAATATTAGAAACTGTAAGACTACTAGAACTTCAGACATAACTGAAGAATCATGATTCTTACTGGATTCAATGAGACTGCTGAGCAAATGCGTGCTACTCAACCTGAGGTTATGCAGACTCTGCCATATGTGCAGGATATGAGCCATATGTTTTGTCTTGCAAGACTGATCTTTAGCTACATTTGTATGTACAACCTAGTAAACAAGTTTATTCTGGAGCTGAAATACTTCCGTTTGCTGATCAGTCTATCTCCACCCACTGCCCTTCATACCTAGTCCCTCTCCCATTAAAGGTCTGGACTGAGAGCATTTTAGCTTGATTAAGCATTTTCTCTACTGACTAACAGATGTTCTAAACGTAACAGTTAGGATGTCTGGTTTAAAGTGCAGGAAAAATTGGTAACTTAGTGAAAACTGGTAAAGATTAGAATAGACAGTGTTCATATGGGTCCTTTAAAAGAAATTGCAATAAAATACTTTTGAATGAACAAAGTCTTCCTTGAGAGAAGCTTCCAGAGATCTGTGGCTTTAATTCACGTGGGAAATAGATGCATACAAAACCTAGCCAATGGACAGCACTTTGTAATAACATTAAATAGTAACCTGAACACAAAAAGAAAAAGGACCACAGTCTCACAAGATAAAACAGATTATTTAGATCATTACACGTTGTACAACCAACCCTTTAGCAAACAATTACAAAATCCTTCAAACTGTTTCTGTACACATACTTTTTAAGTGGAAAAGACTGGAACCCTCTACTTGAGAGATGTGCAGAATGTATTGCATTTGGCTTTGATAAAAAATGTTCTTTTCCCTTCCCTGAAATGACAATTTCTCAGCATCTCCCTAAAGAAGATAAATAGATTCATGATAAAGTACTGTCTGATTATAGCAAAACAACTTAATTGTATCCATATAAAAAACAATTACAGGGGGAAAGAAGTTTCCAAACTGAGCATTTCCAGTGGATGTTCCAAAGAATAACTCAAATTTCCCATATTCTGCTACTAAACATAATTTGCTGAACACAAAAATCAGGATAAAAAAATGGAAAATTTAATTGCAAGCTGAAGCAACTAATCCCCTGAGAGCAAGCTCAGCCTTCATTTACCCTCGCTGTCGCAGCACTCCAGGATGGAAGGATCTTCTCGAATCACTGCTGTTAGTGTGTTCACATCGCCATTAGCGGCTGCTTGGTAAACCACAGTCAAGTCAATCTCTTCTGCTGCATCACCTGCAGGGGAGGAGTATGTCTGTGAGTAAGCAGAGAGCAAGTACAAATGATTAACAGTGAAAATAATGACACTTATTTCACTGAGTTTTTATGACTATATAACTCGAGGTGAAACAAAGTGTATCTAAACAGCACTGTGGCTTTTGTTAGTCATCTGAAACTTGTTTTTCATCATAACTTCTTCCAGAAACTGTCAGAAACTGTCAGACAGACACTGAGAGGACGGAAGAAAACTTATGGAAAGTTTCCACCTTTTATAAGAAATCATACTAACATTAATGTAACATGACTTGAGAAAGTGAAGTAATAACTGAACTAGCTCATAATATTGCTGGCTACACTTTTGTGAGATAGGATGAAATCAGGACACAGGTGTTTTCAGTTCAGGTGTTATCCTTGCACCGGTCAGAAGACTGATGCTTTTCACCTCCTGTCCCTGTGGTGTCCAGGGGAATTCTCTTCTCAGGAGACTGAATTTCTGGCAGCAATGTTTTGTGTTAATAATTCCTGCAAAAAGGAAAGGTGGACTATTGCTTGGAACCCAGGAGAGGTTTATTTTTTGTTTGGCCATTACAGTATGAGTTGTTATTTAAAGCAGATGACTTTCAGGACCTGTTCCTGAACACTCCTCAGATTTTTCTTTCTAGAGAAATTAATGCGATGATTTTCTCTTTGCTTCTTTGCTTGTAACTTCCTTCCAGACTGGTCATGCTACGCTCCACATGCCTACACCTCCTTTGGCTTCAAGTGGACTATTAACTCCAGGCGTCAAAAGAGTTGATTTTTTGGTGCAAGGTCAAATATGATGTAATGGTAAAATGCCCTAGATGTGTATTGTTGGTCAGCCACAGTCTTATGTCTAATTTTAAAAAGAGTTTCTGATCTCTATTAATTCAAAAAGAAGTACAGCTGCAGTGAGCTGTGCTGTTGTTTACTGTGGATGAGGGTCAGAGCTACAGAGCATAACATTTTTCCTGCCACTGCACTACCTTGTTAGCAGGAGAAAGTAAAACTGCCTCCTAAATCACACTAGAGAATTGATCGAAAGAAAGACAGATTAAGTGACTGCTGACTTATCCGTACTGTTGTGTCTTCTGGAGATAGCGTCTATGTAAGCTGTGCAGAAAAAAGGGGGATGGTTTAAAGAGAATTTAAAAAGTTAGTAAAGTCTTTTTCATAACCAAATAATACATTAACACATTGATATAAATTATATTTTAAACATTGTCATATATATTTTTGAGTGATAAAGATCTTTTAAATTTAAGATCTTTTAAAGCATTAGCCACACTATTCATGTTGTGATCAGATGTTCTTGCAGCTGAACTCGTATGAGCTCCACACTGGGGTTTACAGCCCAGCATAATTCCCCACATGTGATCTCTCCTCCCCGGGATGTGATCATCACTCTCAACTTCAAAACTTGGCTGCCATGGAAACGCAATCAGCTCTTACCATGGGAAAGGTTAGTCTGTCAAAGCTGGAGCTCTAGTTGTGGGCTTGGGAAAACTAGAAAGCTGATGTTAAATCTGCCTTCACCAGTGCAGATTCCATCACTACTCAACTGAAGAGAATTTAATTTCTTTTCTTCCTTCTAGCTGGCCTTTTAAATTACACATTTGATAAAATTTTAAAATTAAAAATGTTGATTTGCTTTTTATTCTATTGGGCAGTCTATTGCTGAGGGAACTGTTCATTTGGCTCAGAAGCTTTGACCTGTCTGCCTGGGAGATCAGGAGAGACTAAGAGTCATTGCCTCTGGAGAGTCATCAGCAGTGACTACTATATGAAAAAAGAAGTGACTTTACCACAGGGTCCATTAATCAGATTTCCTTATCATGCCAGATATGCAGACTGCTCTCATAATCGGTATGCTCAGCGAAGACATGTTAATAACAAGCTCAAGTCTGAGCTAGTCCCTTACTCAAAGAGGGGTGTAGCATGGGCTGGGCGGAAGGCAAGGAGACAAGGCAGAGGTTCATCGCTTGTGTTGCTCCTCTTGGCCAGTCTCTGGAGGTACACAGAAGGTGCCAGCCACAAGCACCGACATAGCTCCTCTCACAGCTGCATGTAGTGGTTATTATATGGAAATGGTACAGAGAAGTTACTGCTGACATTGGGAAAGAAACTATTAGATGTTCTGAGACAGACAGTGGATCAAGGGGGCCATCACCTCCTTCATGCATGACACATGTCAATTTTGTACATTTTGCTGTTTGGCCTTGAAAGTACTGTTAAATTTTCCTGCTGTGAGTCAGGAGCAGAGTAATCCAGCCACAAAAGGAAAGTCTCCATCTCCGGAGGAGAGCAGCTGCTTACCCAGAGGGCAGGGTGGCAGGAAGATGGATGGAAGATGGGAAGACCCACCTGCATGTGGGTCCCTGACTCCCGCTGCCCTTTCTCATCTAACTAAAACCAAAACACCTTCTCCCCTGTGCCTTTGCTTGTGGTGGCCTGAAGCTGCTTTCCCCAGAGCAATTATCCTCCTGAATGAGGAGAGGAAGCAAAACTCTGAACGAATGGATGAATGAACAAAGAAGTCTTCCCCACACCTGCTTTTGCAGAACATGGGCTCCTCTCCTCTTAAGGGATAATGGCGTGAAGCCACATCTAAGAGTCACACTTCCCCACCCATGAGTCCTAGCTGTCAGAGCAGGGAGAGGCAGGTGGACCGGGCTGTCACCCTGCTGGTGAGGGAGACTGAGCCAGGAGGAATTGATGAGCGCCCATATTGTGCATCCGACATAAAGTAGACTGGCGCTAATTCCATTTGTGTAGGGTGATGTGATTTCAAGTGGGGTGTCTTTAACATGACCTGTGTGGCTTTGGGTGGGGGACAAGGCGGAAGACAGACATGTAGTCTTCTGAGGCTTCACATGACAGGGAGCAGGGAATGCCAGGAGGGCTTGGATGTCATTTTTGCTGGATGCGGTTGGCTCCAGGGGACACAACATCTCCCACTTCATCTTCCTCCAGCTTACCCTACCTATCAAGCAATGAGGTGGCATGGGCGCAAAGCTTGTAGGCCATTTCTTTTTGCAGACACCTTCCTGGGCAGAAGAGGCATGGTTTGGAGAGTGGGCGTTTTGCAGTGAGGTACTGAGCACTGGTGTCCTGCTCTGTGAGCTCACCCTGCTGGGAGGCTCGGCTGCGGCGGGGGCACCTGCACCATGTGGGATAAAGGGATTGTGAACAGCCAAATGCCTGACCCTCCATCTTCGAATGCGTTAGCGTCACTTCATTTATTATCTTGCAGTTCTGTAAATGCCTGTGAGTACTGGTGCCATTTTACATTTTATTTTGGAAAATTGCTGTGCTGCTGGTGAAAGGAAGGTGCTAGTCACCTTCAGGAAGGCAGAAGGTCCAACTAAGAGCCTGCATATGGAGCAAGGGTAGGGAGGAACTGCAGGCTGGCATAACAGCGGCATAGAAGGGTCTGGAAAAATCTTAGTGAGCAAAGACCAAATGACATACAGGGTTGTGACATCTTCTTTTGTAGCTAAAATTCTCAGAAAGAATCAAAGTTAAAAGCCAATCTATCTGAAATAAGCTGCAGTGTTTTAAAAAGTGCATCATTTCTTTAAGACAAAGTCATTGTCTTTTGGTCAGAAATGGGGGTATATAAAGAAACATGCAGAATGATCACAGGATTCAGAGCAATGAAATTACACTGCTTGTGACATTAATTCTCCTCTGACTCTCCTATGGAGAATGCATGTCTTGTTCAATTTGCGATGTTGGCTGATGTGTTGTTTTACAAAGTGCATGCTAGATGCACGTAAGTGCATGCTTTCTCCTGCATTGGATTTTTAAGGTCTAGATAAATTTGCTGCAGCTTATTGTATGTGGTCTTGAAAATGACTGATTTAGACCATGCTAAAACACTAAGTTTTGAAAACTGAAGGCTGGATAACAGGATAATTTATGTTCATTGTGAAGAAGAAATATTTATGTATATAATTTACTTCCCTCTTTCCTATAAACCCTCTTGTCTCCACCAGTAGCCAAATGCCTTAAGAGATTTCCCACAGCTTGTCAGCAGGACACAACACTAGGCAGTTTATTTGATTTCAGCATGTCAGTGTCAAGGGTCAGGGGGAGGTGGATGAGTGCAGTTTTTGGAAATTGTAACTTGCTCTTTAATATTATGGATTTATTGATTGCTTAATGAAGTAATAATCCCTGTGTGTGCCTGGCTGTGAATGTACCAGTCCAGGCCTTTGTCTAGCTTCTCTGTTTAAACGGTAAACATTTGAAGCCAGGTACAACACACATTCAAATGGCACCAAGCAGTATTAGGAGGGGAGGGGTTTCTGATGTTGGTTGGCTTCTTTAAGTCCCACATTGCTTCTGCTGTTGCAGTATATTGGTAAGATGTTAATGAGAAATATCGTAGGATGTGTTGCAAAGAGACGGTATGATTTTCAAGCCTGGAATGCTGTTTTATTGATCTGTAGCTGGGATATTTTTCTAATGCGTGGGGTGGAGAAAGGGTTTGTAGGTAGGGTTGGATTATTTTATTGGACCAACAGATATTGATCTGGTGTGTTTGAAAGCTACTCTGTATTCTTCTATTGTTATAAATTGCTCCAATGAAAGATATTCCCCTTCTTACTAAAAAAATTATGCCTGCTTAAATCAGTAATGTGCCAAGACATTAACATGCTATTTAGATAAAATCCACCATAAATCTTAAATTTTGAGTAGAGCTTTCTTTGCCTAACAACCAAGGGGTTCAGCGTCCCATTACTGTGTGTTGCCTGCTTCTGCTCCCCATCCGCCTCCCACTCAGCTGTCAGGGAAGGCAAACAGTAAGTCACAAACCACCTAATGAGCCAGCATCCCTGCAGTGGTGGTGGAGGAGAGGTGATAAATTTATCTGGAGGGGACCCTCTTGCCGGGGGGATGCTGTGAGTGGAGTGTGACATGGGGCTGGAGATGATGCTGGACAGGAATAAGGATGGGTCAGTGTGGAGAGTGGCCTGGCAGGAGGACAGGCTGCACATTAGGAGCAAGGGGAGGTACAGGCAGATGTTGCCTCCCAACTCCCTCACTTCTACCCAGATAAGGTGGTTTGGGTCAGTGGTCTCCTGCATTGCTGTCTGCCCCCTCCTCCATCTGGAAACTTGACTTCTCCTTCCCCAGCCCTGGTCATATTCCAGCCTCATTCCTGGCACCACTTCCATCGGCTCCCTGGCAGCCATCCCCACGGCACTGAGCACGCAGGTTTCCCCTCTCCCCCCCCAGTCTGAGCACTGCTGGGTCAGCATGTGGCACAGGGCGTACTTGTAGCGCCTGCAGAAGGAGAGCTTGAGAACGGCTGTTTGGAGCTGCAGAAGCTCAGTCAGCCCCCCATCTCTGTCCTGTTGGGGAAAATGTTCCTTACGTCATTCGTACATGACCTAGGAGCACCTGTCTCTATTCCTGCAGTACAGATCCCCCTTCTCCCCTCCTCCTTTATCCTTGCTGGTAGTATTTTCTGTCTCTTGTCACTCAGTTTTGCCTGATGGCCTCCCACTCTTCCCCACCTGCTCAGGGTGGGGTGCCGGCTGCCCTGGTGTAGACCAGTAGTCTCAAGACTTGCTTCAGGCTTTGACCGCTACTGTGGCTGAAAGGCAGCCGTAAATCCACTGCTTTACATGGAATGTATTTACTGTGGGATCACTGAAGAAGCATAGGCAAGCACAAAAATACAACCTGTGGGACCCAGCTGCTCAAAAGGCACCGCAGTGTCTGTCTGCCTTCTGCCCTTCGTCTTTTTTCTACAGTCAGCACCTTCGTTGTGGGGCCAGCACGGCCGTGTTAGCTTGGATACTTTGCAAGCATGCACTGGACACTGTGGCCGCTGCACATGAATTATTTGGCAAGCTGACTTAAAGAGAAATTTGTTGCAACATGGATAATCAAGCAATGACAGCTTCCTGCTTTGGGAACGTAAAAGGAATGCTGCTACACACCTTATAGTGGATTAAACCATAAGACATATAACTGGTATTGGCAAATAAAGACAGGAAATTCAACCATTTAACTTAAAAACAGACAACAAAGACACATTTGTATTTCCACAGCAACCTTACCATGTAGAAAATCTTCATGTTGGGGCTTTTAAAGATACCTTAAATTCACGATTACAACAATACTTTACCTATACAGTTAAGATTTGCCGAAGAAAAGTCGATTGCTTGTCAGCATCTAGTCCTTTTAATGTATACAAACTAGTAGACTTATGAGAATCAGCTTTTCCTAAATTTTTACTCCATTTTAAACTGCTTTGTTTGCTAATATTGCAATTGTGTCTGTATATATATATTATCTCCATTAGAGGACCAATATATAATATAAACAATAAATATATACATACATCTCTCAAGGCTAAGCGTAAGAGCAATCTTATGTAAGATGCTGTTGCTATTCTGCTGAAAAATTTTATTTCTAAAATTCACTGTAGCAATAGGCTGAAATATCCGCGTCTAAAATTGATGGAAGAAATTCATTCACGTGTAACCAAAATGAGTGTCTAGGAGACCCGATCTTTTCCACAAATCCTTGCTGTTTATTCTGTCAAGTAATCCTAGTAGATTTCCACGGGAGGCATGGGAGGACCAGAGGGTTTTGACATTAGTAGCAGGCGACTTACCTTTGTGCTGATCGAACACCGACGAGGAGCTGAAATCCATTGCGGTCTGTCTCATTATTTACAACCAGACAAACGCCACCTCCGGGGTTTTCAGGGAAGAATCCCATTTATCACAGTAAACAACGCCACGGCAGCTGTCTCCGTCCGGTCTTCTTGTCAGAGGACGAAACTCGCTTTGCGGCTGCGGGTTTTTTTGAAGGCGATGTGGATTAGCCCGC
>NW_010973158.1:5454281-5460538 GCF_000737465.1 Haliaeetus leucocephalus | reverse complement strand
CTCTCGGGAGGGTTGGTGGGGTGAGGTTCTCGGAGGTTTCCCGGTGTAACTCCTGCACGGGCAACACAAGTGAGCGAGCCCTTCCCACCTTAGTTAGCCCTACCGTTCGTTAATGAAGGGGTAATAACCGAGGGCACATGACCGTGGCCGGAGCGGACAGCGATGGCTCCAACAGCACCCGGCAAGAGGTGTAGGGGCTCACGGCGGGTGCTCCGAACCCCGTGCTTGCCAAACCCGCGGTAGACCCACGGCTGCAGGCTGGTTTTTTGGCTGGGCCTCTGCCTCCCCGGGTTGGGGGAACTCAGACTCTGCACTGCAAAGGGGGACCCTGGCGAGCTTTGCCTTTTTGCTGGGTTGTTTACACGGAAGAAATAGCAATAAACGCGCTGACTTGGAATTTACCTAGAGCGGTAGACCACCAGCAGTGCCTAGGGGCTGGTGGATGGGAGGGATAGAACAAGTTTACTGAGTACCGGTGCACTGGAAGAGACACACCATTATTGCTGAATAAAGCACACTAACAGATGAAGACTAGGAAAGGTAGGACACTTTTGGCCCAAAAGTGCAGGCAGGACCTACACTAAAGCTATGCCTAAGTTTGGTCAGCCGAAGACACCCCTAGACTTTATTCACTGTATTTATTCTGTTCCGGCGTTTGGACCGATTCCCGTGACTATAATGGATGCTAGAGACGTAACGTACTTGCGGACACCATAGGAATTGTATCAGGAGCTGATTCACATCCCAAGCATCTGCTTCTGAACCTGAATCCAAACTATATGTTTGGAAAAAGATAGTATGGTCCAGGAAGCAATATGGCTTGAAACAAAAGGCCAGAGCTGAAATTCTCCAAAATGTGGCAGTGTGATCTGCTCAAGGGTCCTTAACTGTGGAGAGGCATGTGCTAAGACTGTGAAGCCAGAGACTGGCTCTATTTCTTTTCTCTGGTGCTGACTGGTTTGTGCTTTGGTTCATCGCAGGCCTTTTTTTTTTTTTTTATGGAGGAGGGATCCACCGTGTGGCAAATGCTGTCTGTGCAATCTGGGAGCGGAGTATTAGCTATGCAGACGGTCAGCTCCTACCTGGCATCTCCTTTCCAGGAGGGTGGCTCACAGCGTGTCACCAGCAGGTGACAGTCCAGTCCGTCCAGTTTAACACACTGGCTCTGCTCAAAATGCTGCCATGGCTGCTGACTTCATGGAGGAACTGGAGCTGAGACGTGTCTGTGGTCAGGCATTTTGAACTGCAAATTATCACCCCTGGTGATCTTCAAAAGACCCCCAAAGTGGCCTTTGTTTCCTGTGTTTTACAAGAGGCCCTTTGACCTCTGTGTACACAGGATTTCTGACTCTGGGCACTGCTGCAGTACAGATGACACAGCTGGCTGCTCCACCATCCTCTACCTAATCTGATCAATTAAAAACTCACAGTTTTACCTGCCTGTTTACTGTTACTGGGTCTCTGTCCTTCCATTCTGCTCCTGACATGGAAGCAATGGGCTCTGGAGATTAGTGGTCCGGTCTCACTCTTGCAGTGCATTAGCCTGTGAATTAGATGCATTGCAGATACGCAGCCAGGGAATTTGGGGGAGAAATACCTGGCAGCTGGTTCCTTGTGGGTCCCATGTGGGGCACAATATTCCTTATGTCACTGTGTACATTTGCCAGGGGCTCAGCTTGCCTTCGGCTATGGGAAAGCCAGACACTTCCTCTGAGATAGGTGTCCACAGCCCACAGGGACAGGGTGTGTTTGAGAGCCTGCAGCTCCTGCCCTCTACATCAGAAGAGAAGCAACGCTTCTCTTTGCTAAAGCAAGGCTTTAGCAAAACACCTTTCCCCATGTAGACACGGGGGAACACAGTTCTGTGTCTCAGCTAGAGTAGACATATCACAGCTCAGAAGCTGCCAGAAAACCTGAGATTTAGGAGTTGGGCCCGAGTTGCTGACTTCTCTGTAGGTATCTTTTTATTGCTTCTTTAGAAGACTTGAAGGAAATGTCTCCAAATTCCTTAGGGCCACCTGTACTCAGTGGCTATGAAAGCAACCCTGGCTAAGGATAGCAAAGCTACAAAAGAGGTAGAGCCTTGTCTAGGCAGCAGATAAAGAAGATAGCTTTAATATTATCAATTTAAATTATTCTTTGATTTAAGCAAAGTGTTCCTGACTTTTTATGCTGTCAGTGGTAGTTGGATTTTTTGGGGGTGGCTTTTTTTTTTTTTTCAGTAGAAGAAAGCCCTGGTACAGAAAAGTGATGAAAAGAGAGTAGCAGAAACACAGAGCTTTTTTTGCGTGTTTGCTTGCCCACATTTGCCTGTGCATCAGCATTTGGATGTATGTAGGATAGTTAATTCTCCTCTTCCTTCTAACTTTTGTTCATTAGGTGAATGCAAAAGTTGTGGTGAAACCACAGAGAATGGTTGAAACAGACATTCAAATGCTATGTAAATGTTATTTACTGGAGTGCAGAACAGGGCTGAAGACTGGCATTGCAGAGACTGAGAAACCATTGGTGCTTACAGTTGACAGCACCTGCTCTGTGCCACATTGCCATCATGAGCATAGACTCGGCTTACGTATCTGCTCTTCTGCTGCCTCTGCAGAGGACATCGGCAAGTGGGCAAGGGTCCTGCATCCACTTTCACCCTGACACGGTCAGTGCTTTAGAGCAAGGACGATCTTCTGCCTTTGCAAAGTGCCTGGAGCAGCAGTCCCCCCATCTGGAAGGAGCACTGCCAGCAGCCAGCACTGCAGAGTCAGCAGCTCCAGGTGTGAAGAGATTCCCTGCTTTCTTCATGGCTGTATTGCAAACCTGAATGTTTACACCCTCAGTATTTCTTGGTAAGCATGTAGTGAATGGGAGTCAAAATGAACAAAGGGATATCATCAGCCTTCACTTTCTGTTCCTAATGAAACCCAGCAATAATAATTTGATTACTGTCATGGTTTCAAAGTATTTCAAATACCATGCTATATATAAACTAACTCCTGACTGGATTTGGAGCTCCATCTTCAATGTTGGAAGTGTTAGCACCAAGCTCAGATGTGCGTGGAGAAGTCAGAACCCTAGCCAGGCAGAAGGATTCATCTGTGTTCTCTGGTGGGGAGTGATCCAACCCAAAATCTCTGTTGAAAAGTCAGCAGATAAGCTGTGACTAGAGAAAGGAGAATAAAGTCACAGCTACATCTTAGTGGTTCTCACATGAAATGTAAGACAGTGAGGCTCTGTTCTGCTCTGCTCCCACTTTATAAGGCCAAATGCATCCTCTGCTAAGTCAATATGACTTTTTGCCCTTGACTTCAATGGGGTCAGGGCATCTCTCATGGTACGATTTATTGGGATATCACTAGCATCCTGTGAGAGAAATTTAGTAACAAGCCAATCACACTTGAGAGTCCACTCTGTAATCAGAGTAGGGCTGTTAAACAGTAGCTGGTTTTGTGGGTATGGTTTTCCCAAATGATAATCAGTTTGTAATTAACTAAACCAAATTTAAATTTTTTCTCAGACTGATTGTTGTGCCCACTTCAGAAGGAGTGGGGAGTCTCCCACTGCGTTTATCACCCTTACAGTGCTGTAGAGAGGGTAATCTCTCATTACCCTCCAAAGAATTCCTCATGATATTTTCAGGTCTAAAACTGCATTCAGTACCTCTGGCATGGTGTAAGGCTGGTTTGAAGAGCCTCGTGGGGTGGGAAAGCCAGATGTGCATGTGGAGGAGCAGATGGTGTGGGTGTGGAGACCTGCTGAGTCAGGAGAGTCGAGGTGCAGGTGTGTCTGTCCTGTACACACACCCCTGTCTGCGACACCAGGGAGCTGGCGCCGGGGCATGTCAGATTCGTGGTATTACACTGGTAAAGGGAAATTTATGTGCAAAACCCTGCGGGTTGTTTTTTTTTTTTAAATTTATTCTGTTATTGTTCTATTGTTCTACAAGATTAACATAAGGAAAAAAAAGAGTGTCTGTTCCAGGTCAGATCGAAAGTTCACCGAGCCTACTAACTGCAGTGTCTAAATAGCACTCGCCAGCAGCTGTCCGGCGAACTGCAGGACAAGTGATAGTAGCGATATTTCCTCTGAGCACTGCCCTCGTCTCCAGCCTTTTTTAGATCGTGGCCCGCAGAGCGAAGTCTCTAAGGCGGTCCTGTGATTCTACAGAGTTCCAGTAGATGGTGGGGTGGGATCAGCACTTGGCTCTTTGCACCGGCACAAGCCGCTCTTAAGTAGAGACACTTACTTTGTTGTTCTATTAATCCCTTTTCAGCGAAGGAAGAAAAGTTCATTTGTGGAAAACTGGTAATCTCTGACATTATGCAGTGCATTAAGAGTGCTTGCAAATTAATGAAGTCCCATTCCAGATATGAAATAACAGTACAGAGCATGACTACTCATCCATGAATGGTAAGCTTTGAGAGCCTTGCTGTAAACCTTCGTGATAGTAAATTTGCATTGGTAAAATACAGGAAAAGCTTAACGTGTGTTTTTACCTCTTCGACTCCAAAATGCTCTATCTTAAACAAGAAAAGTTAGTCATTTAAAGGTAGATAGCAAATTACAGGTGGGCTGAAAACCATATGGAGAAGAGTGGATCAAAAAGACAAAACAGACTGACTGGTATATCTCTGTATAGTTAAAAGGCGAAGGAACAAAATCACCCCTTGCAGCACTGAATCAGGAGAAGGCAGCTGCCTCTTCCTCAGTGGATGGGGATGTATACGTTGGGAATCCCAGTCTTGCTGTGCCACTGACTTGCTGGGACAGCTCGGTCAGCTCATCTTTGTACTGGATTTGGAGTAATAATACCCGATGGATATGTGAATGTCTTTTTAAGGCTATTTTGCACCATTCTGCTTTTGTGTGTTTGCTGTAGCAGTTTTCCTGTGAGACGCCCAAAACTGGGCTGTTGAGGGAGTGTCAGCCACTTTGGGAGTGCTACCTGCCATAGCAGTGGTTGTGTCCAGATTCTGCAATGGGACACATGGATGACACTGGCAGTGTAACAAATCCAAACGGGCACAACTAGACACAAAACAGGAAATTCAAGTGAGAAGTCAATTCTTAGAGGAACTACTTAAAAAAGAAACTAGTTCTGAGCACTTTTACATTATATGAAAAGCAAATATAAAGCATCCAGTGAAATTAGCTTTGGTTGTAGAAACAACAGGAATCTATGTATTGTGTCATAGGATTATTATATCACACAGATCTCCTCTGTTCCTCATTAATGCTTACAATAACTGATACCAGCAAACCACACTTCATGTTTTTTCTGCAGCAAGTCATGGAAGCATACGCCTTCTTTCTAGTCCTGTTTCTCTGAATGTCTATCTCTGTCTCTTAATGCAGAAATCAGAGGGCAATAACAAGATTAAATCCCACACCTGTATCTTTACATCATGTTCTTTCTAACAGTTTCAATTTCATATAATAGTGGGTGTTTCTGTGCCAGAGTAAGTGCCTGTCTTTGGGATGCTGGCCCCGCTCCTGTCTGACCTGTGAAAACCCAGAAATTGCTTACAGCCCTTACCCTGGTATCTCACCGCCTGGCTGGGAAGGTAGCATGCTTCAGGGAAGCTGGCTGGCATAGTGAGGAAGTTGTCAAGGCACGGCTACTGTCAGTGACAAATTAGATTCATACATAAGAAAAGTGGTTGCTGGAAAAAATAGTAACATGAACAAAAGCATTTTGACTGGGCCACCTTGCCATGGCAGATGTCATTACAAAGTTGAGCATCAGAATTTATATGGTGCCAGGAGAATAACTTTTTGCTTCCTCCATTCAGGTCTTGTTATTGTCTTATGCAATTTTTCTATTTACACCTACAACCTGGAACCAGTTTACCTTTTCAGCTGCTGATCAGTTTTCTACTGCACATTATCTCCAGCATGTGCAAGCAAAAGTAAGTACAATGCAATGACACATGCCAGATTGTTACTTGTGCAGCTTTAGCAATGACCAGGGTAGCCCAGATGTAAACAGGTAAATAACGCAGTTGCATAATATTGCATCAAAAGCTGCTCCTCTGACTCTCTTCAGTGTGATTACAGTGAGGTGTGTAATATGGTATGAATGAGCTGATGACATCTGTCTTTTTTTTTTTTTTTTATTTGGGGTAATTGAAAGTATGTGTCCATTGAAGTTGTTGATCAGCAATATTTTACATTTCATTGCCAAGGTATGTTGAAGCCCCAGATATGGGGGGGGGGGGGGGGGAAGGTTTTTTAAAAAAACACAACAAAAATTGGGGCAAAAAGGGTTT
>NW_010973158.1:5406582-5454271 GCF_000737465.1 Haliaeetus leucocephalus | reverse complement strand
GTGAAGGCGGGGGGGGGGGGGGGGGGGGGGGGGGAAGATGTCTGTAACATGCAAACCACAAATTGTGGCACAAAGGGTTTAATCCTGCATTCCTTGTGTACCTGTTGATATCTCATCCCAGATTATGAACTTTACTTCAGGTTTGGAAGGTGACAAGTGTATTAGGAGTAATGGAGCACACAGGTCTGTGGTTTGGTGTTATTATACTTACACAGAAGTGGCAATTTACCAGTGTGCCAATTAAACTCACACAAAAATGCAAACATTTAACTGGTATCTCAATACATGTAGTGCACTCAGTGTCAGATTTTGAAGTTAAGCAGCTAAGTAGGCCACAGCATCAGAGGTAGGTTCAGAAGAAAGCCAAGCACACTGGACAAAGCAATGCTATTCTTCTGAAGACTTACACTGTTACAGCTGCTGAAGAGGCATCAAATCTGCAACCCAGCAGGACTCCCAATTGCAGCAGCATTTATTATTGCTTTGATGTAACCAGGATTAGTTCCCAGACTTTGAAGATATGTTTATGGATGCCCCCTCCACCTGTACAATAACTACTGCAATTATTGTGAAATCATGGCGGTACTGGGAGGGCCAAGCAAGCACTGTTGCTCCCCTGGTGTCATGCAGGGCTGAAACTCCATCTGAGAGTCTTTTGAGGTCCCAAGATTTTCCAGTCTACGTAGACGAGACATGAAAACGTTAGGAAAAGTGACCAAGGTGAAGTACGTTGTAGAGGTCACTTGGAAGGCCAGAGCAGGGTCACACAGCTGGCTAGCGGTCCTGGTACTAGCAAAGGGCTTCCAAACGGCTGTGGCAGCCTAGTGCTGGGTCACTTGATATCCTGGCTGTGGCAGCAAGGGTTGCCTTACTGGTTAAATACTAAATTGGGAGATTGCTGTGTTCTGCTGCAGTCGGCTCTCATAGGGTCTGCTGTTCCAGTTTACTGGAAATAATAATATTGTAATAATATTCATTGGTTATTCATAGAAAGCAAAAGATTTGTACACAGAACTGATGTGGTTTTGAATGCTTGAGTGGATGTTTGCAGGAGGGCTGTTGTAAAGTTCGCCCATTTCTTACTGTGATCTCTAGAATCAGTGTGCAACAGAAATGTAGAAAACATATTTTGCTGCTGACAAGTGGCTTTTATACGAAGTAATTTTTGAACTTCAGAGGACCTTTCCTGAGACTACAAAACCATCCAAGTGGGTCAAAGTGTGGATACTTTAACTGGCAAGAGAAACTGGAAGCTCTTTGGGACCACTTCAGAACTCTGTGAGTGTTTATTCTGCATGTGATGGGCAGGCATGAACTCGCTCAGTTTGTGCTCTGACACAAAGACAAGCCTGGTTTGTTAGCTCAAGCCCAGCATTGTACTAATGCAGTCACACATTTTTCAGCTTGGAGTGTCTGTCCAGTATATCCCACATATATACATGAGAAAAATAAGCACAAGGAGGAACTCTTACTCTACAAATGTAACTGAAATCTCCAGATAAGTTGGTAAGAAGCAATTAATGGATTACACACATAGATGTGCAGGAATAGGAACAGGAGAGCAGACGAGAGGAGGTGCCGAGGGCACCTCAAGCAACCGCAGCTGAACGGGGCGCAGCCCCTGGGCTGCTCTGCGGGGCTGTGCCACGGGGCCCGGGCTGCAGCGCAGCGCTGTGCATTGTGTTGGGTTTTCCGTGGCACAGGAGGTGACAGGCAAAACCCCATGGCTTCCTCCCCGCCCTGCGGAGCCCACGCTAGGCGTGCCTCCCCAAAGGTTAAACGAGCACAGACCTTCCTTGGCAAAATCGCCCCGCTTCAGATTTTTTTCAGGGGGAGGGAAAAGTTTTTCAGACTGGTTAGGCAGGCTTAAAGTAAAAAAAAAAAATCCTTGCAAAGAGTGAAAACAGGTATTAGCTAAGCAAAAGGCGAACGTGCACAGCTTCGTTGGAGACGTACTGGTAGGGAAATGTCTTTGCCGTGTCTCAGCGGCTGAGAAGACGGCTTTCACGGCGGAAGCTGTCGGTGGTGGCAATGCCGCGTTTGCAGGCCCAGCCTGGCCCGAGGAAGGCGGTGGCTGCAGGCGCGGGGGCAGCCGGCTGGCGTCGGGGACCGCGCGTCCCTGCGGGCAGCACCGCGGCCACGCAGCCGTCCCGAGGTGAGCGCGGCTCCTCAGCCAGCCCGGGGTTCCCAGCAAGGCCCCAGCAAGCTCCCAGCAAGGTGCTGTGCCTCCGGGCTCGGCCCCGTCCTGAGCGTCGGCCTGGGGCTGTGCTGAAGCCTGATTTTTTGTACGAAGGGGCTATTGAATCATGCACGTTTGTATGCCTGCACAGACTCTTTACCTAGCTGGCATGTCTACAGCATCTTCAGGACAGCAGGGAAGTATACAGAGGAGAGCGAGCGCTGCCCATGCCCCCATTAATTCTCTTTTTCTTGACTGTCAGACTGTGTGCCTCTTGTTTTGGATGCTCTCTCACTCCGCTGATCGCCTGCTGTGCTTGCTGGCTGGTGGGTGGGACATGGGGACAAGAGCACGTCCCCAGCCTGCCGGTGGGCTCCATACCACGCGCTGTCCTCGCCGCCTCAAAGCGCCTGCTGTGGGATTGACTAAAGGCAGAAGCATTTTAAAGTTCTTGGACCAAGTTTCTGTTCTTGAATTAGTTTGAAATTATAGCACTTTGACATGTTGTATGGCTTCTTCATGCCTAACTGGAGTCACTTCGGCAGTCCGTTAAGTCCTAAACTATTTGTTATAACATTATCTGGAGTGGATAGGGCTGCATAGAAGTAAATACCACAAGTACCTTAATTTTTAGAAAAAGTGAGTCTTATGGAATAGGCCAAGGTATTTTTAAGTATGTGAAAAGGCATCCTTGATTTGTTTGTGTTAACATTCAAGTTGGCTTAATAGTAAAGAAAGTCCTTTGCAAATATTTTTTTCTGTTTCAGAATGGGTTTGCTGTGAATTGTGAGATTGGTTATAATCCACAACTGTCTTGACAGCTGCATGAATATGGATTTGTCATGTCTGCAAATCATGAAAATGTCATAAGTCTCTATGGATGAATGAGAATTTTAGCTGGTCTTTATTATTCTGCTATTCTAAAGTATCAGTTATTATCTACTTTTCTGAGTTTTCTTATGTTTTTTTTTCCAAAAGTGATAATTACACATCAATCTTCTAGGACAACTCTGACTGTGCAGGGATTTAAATTTATGCAAGCAAGGCTGGAGCTTTACCATTCCCAGGAAGCATTTTAGCAAGTAAGTTTTGTTATATGTAATGCCCTTAAATGACCACTCAAACAAGATGAACAACAAATAGTTTACAGTCATTTGCCTACTGAGATTTGCAAAAATCATAGACACACACACATTGTATTTGCGCACAAACACACAGTAGGGCCTTTACTAGTCTTTAACTGGAAGCTAAGGCAGATTATAGAAGTTCACCAAAAAAAGACATTGCAGTGGGCTTAGATGCAGGGGAAAAAAAAAAAAAAAAGAGAGATCTGTATGAAATAAAGCCAGATAACAGACAACCGTTTACGGCTCTTCCTTAATCCAGGAGGAGATTTGCTGGTGGGTGGCGGGGAGGGGGCAGGAGACAGTCTCTGCTCCTCCTGTGTGGCACATGCTTTGTGTCACATGCAAGGGGAGCAGCTGTACAGCCTCTTCAATCCACCCCATGGCTGTAGTCATCTCTGCCTAATCCATGGCAGCTTTATAGCTCACCCCAGGTAGGGCCATGTGAAATCGCTCCATCAAAACTCTACAGCCAGGAGCAATTGTCCAAAATTAAGACCAAGAACACAAACGTGCATCCTTGGGTTAATTAATAAAACTGCTGAGAGGCTGTGTACCTGTCTGGAAGGATGTCTTGTCAGAGGTCTGATCCATACTACCTGATGGCAAAGGCACTGGGGGACTTTATCTTCAGACCTACTACAGCATCTACAGTATTTATGAGACCAGCAGGCCATCTGCTTTAGTGTCTTCTCCAGCAATAGTGAAGCAGCAGGTGCTTACAAGTGTAGGAACTGAGCAGACAGATACAGAAAAACCTTTCTCTAGTATGCCTTTCTACTTTCCAGCAATTACTGCTTTAGAGACTGCCTGTGCTGGAAGTTGTGTCCAGATCATCACAGATAACTGTAGTCAGTGGATCTGTTGCTCATCAGTCTGTCTGTTGTGTTATTGGACTTGCATATGCTTTTGGCTTCTACATCATCCTAAATTACATGGTTAAATTTGTTGTGCCCAGTAATCTTGCACTTTCAGAAGCAGTGGTTGTTGTTCTCTTCACTATGCCTTATTTTACAGATGTCTATCAGCAGCGCTCAGGGACCTACCTTCCTCTGAGGTTCTGGGTCTGGCTCCTTTTACATAGATGCTGCTTAAGCCAGCAACTAGTGCAGATGTTTTGAGTTTGGTGGATGTCCACAACAGTGAAGAACAGCAAAATGGCATTTTTTTCCAGTAGAAACAAGTGCATTTTCTCTGTAAAATTTTCACAGCTGAGAACCATGAAATGAGATAAACTGAAGGAAATTATGAAAAGACCTTCCTGAAATAAATAGCTGTGTAGCAGAGGGAACGGGGTACAGATATTTCTACGAGCATTTTCTCAGGACCACATCGTCAATGTAGAGCTGAGCCAGAGCAGGAATAGCAGCTGCTTAAACTTGGGGGATAGATTTATCTAGGAGGGTCTGCTGCTGAATCAGTGGAGTTTTGGCAGTGATGAATTTAGGCCAGTAATTACCAAAACAAATGAAAAATAGCAGCCAGACATTATAATACAAAATAGCTGCCATTAGTATCTGTCATGATGCCAGAGAGGCTTCTGAAGTATCTTAGAGCAGGTTTGCTTTTCTTCTAGTAGGAGGGTACGCAAGAGAAGAGAGAAGGTAAAGTTCTTTCTTAGACAGTAAAGAGGCTAGAAAGCTTAGCATACTTAAAATTGCTTAGCAGACACTGGCAAACTCTAGCTTACAGTAAGGCCATTTCTGTGCAATCTGCTGCCACACTTTGCTTTGAGCAGGGAAAACAGTATTTCACAGAACTGTTATCGGTGGTGGAGAAAATATACCCCCAGGAGTCACTGGGCCACACACTGTGTAGTAGAAAGTGTGTGTTCACAATGCGAAAACAAGTAGAGTCAAAGTGGCAAGAGGTGAAGGGGATAGGGTACAGCAGTTGTATCATGGGATACAGCACTCTTCAAGCTTTGATTCTTCTAGGTGCCCAAATGATGCAATTAATTTGGTGTTCCAGTCAATATTTCTGTCTCCTGGGTGCTAAGCATCTCATAAACACAACAGCCAGCCTACATATATGTGTGTAGGAATATATGTATACACCCCCCTCCTGATACACATTTACATAACCCATATGTGGTGACCAACCTAACATATATGTACAATTGATATCTGTCTAATACATGTAGCTTAACTGAAATGCTACTGAGGGCATACAAGATGGTGCAGTTGCCTAAAAGCTGTTGTGAAGTCTCCTGTTTCTTTTTAGGTAATGCTATTTTTGAACAGCCTTTGGAAGTAAAAAGCAGTATTTTATTATTTGAGGACAATTAAAAATGCAGATTTTCTTTGGATCCATGTTTTTACTCATCCCATTAAATTGTGGTCGCCTGGACATTTTAATCAGGATTATGGTGTCTAATGAGATTAGTTAGATAACGCTTCTTGTTAATTAGGGTGGATGTCCACTAGACTTTTTCTGAAGGGCATGTGGGTGCATGTCCTAGTTTTGGCTGGGATAGAGTTAATTGTCTTCCTAGTAGCTGGTACAGTGCTATGTTTTGGATTTAGGATGAGAATAATGTTGGTAACACACTGATGTTTTCAGTTGTTGCTGAGCAGTCCTTATGCTAAGTTGAGGACTTTTCANCTTCTCATCCTGTCCTGCCAGCGAGGAGGCTGGGGGTGCACAAGGAGCTGGGAGGGGACACAGCCAGGACAGCTGACCCCAACTGGTCAAAGGGATATTCCATACCATATGATGTCATGCTAAACCATAAAACTGGGGGAAGTTGGCTGGAGGCTGGGGCCCCACTGCTTGAGGACTGGCTGGGCATCGATCAGCAGGTGGTGAGCAATTGCATTGTGCATCACTTGTTTTGCATATTCTTTTATCATTATTATTATTTTCCCTTCCTATTAAACTGTTTTTATCTCAAGCCACGAGTTTTCTCTTTTACTCTTCTGATTCTCTCCTGCATCCCACTGTAGGGGGAGTGAGCAAGCGGCTGTGTGGTGTTTAGCTGCCTGCTGGGTTAAACCACAACAGTGCATGAAGCAGAATGATTTGGAGGACAAGTGACTGTGGGAGACCATGATCAGAAATAGGGTGCTGTGGGGTATATGAGAGTGCAAACATGAATGTTAACATGGAACTGCTTTTTAAACCAGTGGATTAAAAAGGCACTAACAGAAAAAAAACACAACAGACATACTTTTATAGGAGTGATCATGTCTATTCAACTACTACTCAAATGATATTCAAATGTATCTATTGAATATGAAGACATGATGTGCACAGAGTGCAGTAAAAAACCAAAACAACCCAAACAAAATTACAATGAGAAAGCTTATTTTAAAGAAACTATTAGAAACTAGCTAACTAATTTCTTGCTCTGAATAGTTTTGGAGATGTTTGCATTCTGCTGAGCACCATAATTGTTTGAGAGTTTCAACTGGATGCACTGGAGACCCACTTACATTTTCTGTCTACTTAAGTCCAGTGTATTTTGCACTTCCCAAGAACACAGAACACAAAGAGATCAAATTCTTTACTTAGAAGGAAGGACAACAATTCAAAATTGTGGGCTGAAACACAGCATAGGAAAATGTAGGCTGAATATCTGGATAGATGTCATGATAGTAAGATAAATTAGACTGTAAAAGAGTCTGATAAAAGCCTGAGCGTCTTTTAAACTAGAAAGAACAAAACTGCCTGACATATACTGCAGAGAACAACCCTATGCTCCTGGGGAGAGACAAGATGATATCATAGGTCTTTTCCATCATTTATTTTCTAACGTCTATAATCTGTAATAAAGCATACTTCTGTGGAGAGGGGCCAATATTTTTAAGCCTAGGCACTGACATTTGGATCTAGTTTAAAGAAGTATACAGAATCAGTCACAGGGAACCTTTCCAAAACTCTAAGACATGATGCAAGAGGAGCTGAGAAGTTACTGTGTTGAATCAACAGACCATGCTTGAAAAAGCAAGGGCTGCCTAGGAGCCCACATCTGTATAGAAGTTAGCCTTACAGTGCTCCATTTGTGGTTGTCTATGTATTACCATAACAAAAATCATAATGATTAGAAATAACAGGGTATTGCCTTTGTGATACTGATAACTGAACCCAAAGCCTCCAAACCTGCATGTGGATCTTGCAGAGCATGCTATGGTTTTAGAATATATGGAAAAAAGATTTTGTAGCACTGGAGTTTTATCCTTTCCACAGTTACAAGATGGCACATATACCTTTTTCTAGTGTCCTAAGAATTAACACCAAGAGCTGACAGCAAAAGATGCAGCCTCTGGCTACTGCATGATGAGTGTAATCATACTGTTAGCTGCTGGCCTGAATGTACAACACACATGAGAATATGTAATAGCCTTGTAGCTTTTGTGCTCATAACATTACAGCAATATTGCCTCCTCAGCCTTACAAACATGGCAATTACAAATACCTAAGGTAGCATGTACTGCAGGAAACTACACACAAACTTTTCTTACACTCTTTATGTTGATTCTTTTCTTTTTTTAAATAAAACATAGCATGTATGAGGAGAACATAATTAAAGAAAAGTACATTTGTCTTACCTAAAACTAAATGATTCTGTAAAATCTATTCAAGGGAGGACAAAGTAGAACTGATGATCAAACACAACCTCGGCCATTCAAAGAAATGAAAAATTCCGGGCTATGTATTTACAGTGGAAGGAGATGGTACAGTGACAGGGTGGATTTTTCCAAGCATTCAGGCCATATTCAGCCAGCTGCACAAGCCTGAAGTCCACCGAAGTCCTTGCCTACTGCTTCCTATTTGTTGGCTTCAGCTCTTCAGAAACATCTACCCAACATGAAATGGAAAGCTGGGAAACTTAGATGCAGTTTTTGCCATTTGAATTTGGAAGTCTCTCTTCTCCCACTGATATCAGTATAAGTCGTACATTTATTTAAGAGGCAGTTATACAATATGTTTTTAAAGTCTCACTCATGGCACATGGGTAATGCATATCTTTATTTCTGAAATATCAGCTCTGGACTCCCGAGGAGATGGTACGAATGACGAGCAGTGTTGCCAGGCATGGCATTTACTAGGGTCATGGCACCCATCATCTGTTCTGGATAAATCCTCTGCTATATGACTCAATGGCATGAGTCACAAGTTACTTTCTGAAACAGGCTAACCATTCTCATCTTTATCTGGGTATTTCATTTGGAGTCATAATACTTTATTTTCAACTTTGTAAGCTAGAAATGCAAAGTTGTTGGTTAGCATTGCACTGTCTGCACACATTTATTTACCTAATAAAAACTACACAACTACATTGCTAAAAACAACTCAGACAGAAAAGAGTGAGCCTCATCACCTCCCAGTTATTTAAAGTCTGAATTTACATCTTCACTATATTTTAATTTGAACATGTGAAATACCTTAAAAATTATTTGTTTATTTGTTCTTACTTTTCCAGTAAAAGAGTAGCTCCAGAACCAAATGCATTCATACATTAATGGGATTTACAGGTGTTTTTCCTAGTCGATGTCACAGCACAGCCAGCCACAAAATGTGTGCATTTCAGTTGATCATTGCTCGAGAAACATTTAGCAGTTGCCATATTTTAGAGTGGAGACTCTCTAAATTCCCTTAGAAGTTGCAGCTGATAGAGAACGCAGATAAGTTAATAATGCCAGACTCAGGGGACACTTGACAAACAACATTGCAGATGTGAAGCCTGGACTGAGTTGCATGTGTTTCTTGGAAGCCTTTCAAAAGGTTGATTATAACCTGCCGAGGCTCATGCTGTAGGCTTTGAGAGGCGCTTGAGTTTCAGTACGTGCCGGTAGCCTCAGTTTTTTTCAGCTTTTGTCTGAGGAAGGTCAGGAATATTTTAGCTTAATTTAACCTCAGATAGGGAGGGGCAATACTTTTCCTGTGTTTGCTGATGTGGTTTGCGCCACATTTCTGGAATCTGGCTCACATAGTTGGAGTCAAGGGCAATCTCAAGATGTCACGATACATCAGCAAAAGTAATTAGAGAAAGAATGCGAGCTGGCACTTGCATTGATGCTGCCTAGTAATTAATAGCATAGCTACAATCTTGCTGGCTCCTGTAACAATCTGCAAGCTTGAGCCAGAGCTTCTGCCTTCCTTTCTGCCTGCTTGACCTTAAGTAACTATGCTATCCCACCCTTCTGAGCAGTTGTGGAGGAGACTGTTTTGGCTGGATTTAGACAGCCCCAGATGGTACTCTAATGTTCAACACCTGCTACAACTTCTTAGTTCTTCTTATCTCTGCCACAGCTTTTATATACGCCTTTTCTCAGTTTGTTCAGTGGAGCAGGGAGAAGGAAGGAGGGAGACTCACTGCCCAGCTCCAGGCAGATGGAGGGACATGGTATTTGCGTGGTGGTTCACCCACACACCAGTTGCAGCACAGTGAGCGTGAGCACCCTGCAAGCTACAGGGCAGCACTAACTCTGTTCCCCGAGTCATTTCTCTTGTGTGCTGATCTGGGAGAGACGGAACACTTGCATCTCAGCACAAATATGTTACCTGGCTACCAGGTCTCTTCCAAAACTGAAAGTTTTCATGGAGGTTTTTCCCTCCTCCCTCCATGACTCCAGATATTGAAGGCACTGCGAGCCACCGTTCCTGAAAGACTGCCAAAAATGTGTTTATGAAACAACCCCATGTTTACATTAGTTTTAATAAAAAGTCCTCTTTTGTACAGCCCTCTCTTAAAACATCTTCTGATACCTACCTGAAGGCTCTTCCTGGCTGAGTGTCTTTTCCAATAGCTGCTAAGGATGTGCCTGACCTTACCGTGGCTCACAGGAGGAGACTGGAGTCGTAGCCCAGCTGCGTCCTGAGGCAGTCACAGAAAGAAAGATCAGCTTAGTGGACCAGACTAGTGTTGTAATTAAAATGTTCTATTAAAACCGGCCCCCCCCCCCCCTCCCCCCCCAATAGTTCCTGTAGGGCAGATATAGACCCATGGCTGGAACTAATAAATGGTCCTCCTGATAGACATGGTTTAGTGGCTTGTGAAGGTCGTCAGATTGATTTTATTTCAAGGGCATATACATTTTGCGTTCCTCCTGACCAAACAGTGGCAGCAGAGCAGGGCAGACCCTCAGATGCTGCAAACCAAACCAGCATAGCACCACTGACACCATTTTACCCCAAAAGAAAAGCTGGGCTAACCCTAAGCACCCTGTGTTTGGCACACAGCCATTTGTGGGTGAAATGTGCCCTTGACTTCTGGACCTAGTAACAGTCTGAAAAGGAACAGGCTGTCTGCAGTCAGTTGTGACTGCCTCCTGAGCACATCAGCAAAAGGGTAGCAATCCTGCCACACAAATCAACATTACTAAATAGCAATGAGGGAAAAAAAAGGGCACAGGGTCAGGATAGTGTGACATGCTTGCAGGGCATCTGCTAGATTTTCAGTACATGTTGTCTGATTCCTTGTTAACTGATCCAAGTATCTGGTTGCTGGAGACAGGTCAAACAAGTTTTGATCAATAAATTAAGAAATGTGTTCAGAAGAAACTTGGCATGAGAATTTCAGTTCCAACAGAAAGCAGTTATTGTCCGGTTTATGGATTCCCAATACATGACATGGTCTGCAAAATGGTAGAATATCTTACATAGCCAGGGAAATACTTTAGTATCAAGAAAGATTAAAACAACAAGTTTCAAGATCTGCTCAGGGTAAGTCTCTTTAGACTATGGGGTTTGTTATTTCTGATAATTTTACAAATCGTTTATGGGAAAAAAATATTTTCCCTCCGTATATTATAGCTCCAAATAAAATATTCTGCACAGACTAGACTTAAACAATATCTAGTATATACTTATATAAAATAGGAAAGCCATGAAAGGATTGTCAGGTGGTATTCTTCCAAAGTCTCTGTTTTATTTACCTCAAAAATGACTGTAACATGCTATTTTAAGACAGCCATGTTGGATTTAATGAAGGTTACTTGTTGGTGAGTGCTGATGGTGTATGTCACTGTGCAGACATACAAATGTAGAGCTCAGCTAATTTACTCTCTCTCTGAGATTCTTGTCAGGGAAAATGACTGACTCCCATTACTAATTATGATGCAAAAAACCCACCCAGCCACTGCTGCAATAGAAGGCGTTTTACTTTCCTGGAGAAGGTAGCTGGACAAGTTATTTTTTGTTATCTTTCCTGACCAGGGTAAATTCTTGAGGCAAAGTTTCTTTCCTGGAAACAAGCACTGGTGTTGGGCTGAGATCCTAGAATGAAGAGATTGCATTGCATGGCTTGTAATCCTCTTTATTTCAAGATAAGTATGCACTTGCAAATAAAGCATGTTGTGCTTAGAATTCCATAGATGGGATTTGTGTGACTAAACTATGCTATGGATATTTATTTGCACTGTAGATATCATGTTCTGAGCCTGTGACTCTAGAGTCCATTAGAGTCAAGAGAAAGTGCTAGCACACAAATAATCTCATCCTAAAGCAAATGTGAAAAGGAGGTCAGATGAATGGCATCCTTAATATGTAGGACACCTGAGAAATACATGAAACAGAATTACACTTGGAGAAACAGGAAGGAGTTCATGTTCTTGTCTTACATGACTTCAAAGTGAAATGAAATCAGGTCCTGAACTGTCAACACTAAAGTATTTGTGGTCCTCCAGGGACCCCTGGTCTTCAGTCCCAGTTTTGATGTCTCCACACACTCTTGCACTAAGACATGGATCCTATGAACTTCTGTGGGAATTCCCATTGTTAAGGACTGACATTGATGTGATGTCATTAACACTTTTTTGTTGTTGTTATTTCGAAGATGCTGTCAAATTACAGCCATGTTATCCAGGTCCACTGAAATAAAAAATGGCCTCCCATTTACACACGCTTTTGCTTAAACTTATTTGAATCATGTGCTGTTGTTCCAGTTTCAGTGACTAAAAGATCCATGCTGATGGGTCATACAGGTTTGCCTTTCAATCAGGTTAAGTAAGTCAGTTGAGCTAAGGTTACTGGAAAGACTAATATGCTTGAAGGCATGTTATCTGTTACCATTGAAGCCACATGTGAAATACAAGCGGCTCCTGGAAAGTCTTTGTGAATTTCCAGAACAGCTTGATAAAAGTTATTTTACATTTAGCTTCCAGTCCAAGCCAAGATAACCCTATGTCTCTGGACATATTGCTTTTCACACTTCCATATGTACTTCACCTTTTCACTTTGTCATGAATTCATTAAGTTCAAGGATCTCAATATCTGAAGACAATGAAGACATTGTGAAGACAACTTCCACAATGTCAATAGGCTATTTGTTGTCATGTGAAACTCATCTTCCAAGGGGTAGCCTTGGCTTATGCCAGTAAATATCTGGTAGCTTCTTATGTGTGTTCGGTTGCATAATTTTTTTCACATTTTGGTATATGTTTTTAGTATTTGTAATAAATTTTGTGTTTATAAATACATTATTATGCTTTTCACCCAACAATGATATCTGATTCCTCAATTTGTTTTTATCAGCTGAGGGCATGCCAAAACCAGAATGCTTGCTTCTGTATTACTGGTAGGTCTGCTAGCAAGCTCATTGTGATGTACTGTCATTAGCATACAGAAAAATTTCTTAATTCTTCTGTGTATTATGCTTGCAATTTACTTTATCCAAACCTTTATTGAACTGGATTTTGCTAGATACCACTGAGAACTTCAATGTGTTCATATAAGATGTTTGTGTTGCTGTTTTTCCTCCAAGGTCTGTACATCTTAATTTGTGCCTTCTGTCCTTCCCAGATTTTGAGGGTGATGAAACTAACCGTATCTGTAAGTTCACTGAATAAATTGTTTGGTGCTCACTGGCTTGATAAGTTAATTGGCTTTCAATATGTTTGGAGCACTTACAAAATAAAGCATACCAGCTGCAGCTAAAGCAAATTCATCTGTGGTTTGGCTTTTCAGAACATGAAGAGGGAGAAACTTACTAAAATGGAGCTGAAGTCGTCAGGTCTGAAGGCCAATAAAGCTAATTTGAAAGTATGTCTTTAGTTCATTCAATACTGTAGATCTGAAAGTGACTTCAGTTCTTTGGGTGCTTTTTTTTGGCAAGGATTTTATAAATTGGAATGCCTCATGATTATATCCCTTGAAATTTGCTTCTACCTGGTTTTACAGTGCTTACTGTGGCTTGGTATTGCAACTGACATATGATGCATGTTACTTGCAGAATGTTGAAAAGCTCATTGATCCAGATGTTATATTTCATTTCATCATTGGCTTTGGCGACAGACACAACTAATGCCTTGTACTAACACATCACCAAGTTACCAAACATTTTGATTCTCCTTTAGTATAAGAAGACTTCTTGCTCTTTTTTTTAATTTCTTCATTTCGTGAGTTGTCTTATGGTGATGGTTTTTATCTTATTGTAATGTTTTTGGTAGCAAAGCATTGGATTTACTTATATGTAATTCTGCAACTTTTAATGGGATGTTTATTGTATTTTACTGTCATGTTTTCCTCTAAGTATCCTCTTTTGATTATCATGAGCTGCTGCTCTTTTACTGTCTTGAAAGAATTCCATGGAAGTCATCATGAAAGAGAATACTTAGTTTATCTAATAATGGTTGGGCAAATCCTGAAATGCTTACCAAGCCCATAAAACTGCCATTTTCAATCTTCGCCTCAAGATATTCTCCTTAATCACAGTAACTTCTGGATTTACCCAGGCATTAACAGCTTGCACATTTGCATTCACAAACACAGGCTGGTGGTATGCATGCTCCAATGTGTATTCTAAAATAATCTAGTGATTTCAGTACTGAAAGATCACCTATCTGCTTTTAATAGGTAGAAGTTCCTGAAAAGACAATGAAATAACTAAGTAGATAAAGAAAGTAATTTAAAAAAAAAGTGTCAGTCTTTCAAAAGGGAAGAACATATAGCAAGTGCACCAATTGATCACAAATAGCTGTCTCTCTCAAATACTTCCAACACAATGGATGTCTTCTTGTAGATCATAAAAAAGCAATGTCACCATAAATTGTATGTTATACACACTATTCACTCTTCACTGAACTTGGCTGGCACTTAGGTGCTTCATGCCAGCTCAGGATCTATCGTCTTCAGATTAAAGAGCTGTTATAACTCAGTTTTTAGAAACAAATTAATGATATCCCTCCTGTTTTCTCAGAAGCAGACTTTATTCTGCCTAGTATGAGTTATTAAAAATGCTGCCCTAGCTGAAGGATCAAAGATATAACATCAGCTAACTTTGACATAAAACAGATGCCATATTTTACCTAAAGTTCCATTTGATATAGGTTCTTTATCTACATGGTTCTACTGATAAAGACACAGCATACCAGAGATAAGAAAAATAAAATGGCTGTGACTTTTGCACAGACTGTACTATATTTGAAACAGCTGGAAAACAGCATATTAAACAGACAAATACAAAAATTGTTTTAGTTCCCAATCAGCCACTTACCTCTTTTTCACCTTTTGTAAACAACAATAGATTAAGTGTGAAGAGATTACTTGAGATAATGGCATGTAATTTCTTTGTCTGGCACTGCCACACTGCATCATCACTGTCATCATCACCATCATTGTAATGCTGCCCAGTTTGTGCCTGATATCCTTCTTCATTCATGAATACTTTCATGTAACCTTCTCCCAATGCTTGCCTGGAGTTGGTGTCAGTGACTTAGCAGGTCTGCTTTGGCTTGGCCTCTTGTCAGGCTACATCTATATTGCAAATAAAGCAGAGCTAGAGGATGGTCTAAACCAGATCCCTGACTAGCCATGGTCACGCTACATAGCGCTTGACCCTGGTGTGCTCTGGGTCCCATGCAGTTCTTCTGGCCCACAGGACTATCCTTTGTGTGCTTTTTTTGGTTTTCAGCTCAAGGTATCTGAGATAACATGATCATTGTTTTGCAAACTACTAGTGACATCACCAGTATGAAACTGAGGTGAGGATACAAAGGTGGCTGGGATAGTGTTGGAGGAGGAGGTAGGGTGGAGAAAGCCAAACCCTATACAGTGTTGACGATGCTGCCTAATAGCTTCCTAGTGCAGTGCTGTAGATGTTGCCTTCTTCCGTGCTCCTTTTCTCTTGGAGGCTTTGTGAATACATGCATTGTGCTGGCCGCAGAAGTAATAATTTAGCTTTTATACTGCCTCATAAATATTGATTTAATTTAGAAAAAGAACCTCAACATATTACTTTTCCTTCTGTCCTGGCAGGTTTAGCCCCAAAATAGAGCTTTAAGCTGAAAGGAATGCACTGTTATTAGTCAGTTCTGGTTGCCAAACAAGAAACCATTATTATTACTCTTTCATCTAAGTTTGCTCATGCCGCTCCAAAACAGGGTCTTCTGGCAGGACCGTGTGAGAAAAACTTGTGTCTTGACATCCAAACCTCCTGAAAGACTCCGCCACGATCACAGCTCCCAGCCTGTCCAGCCAGGCCAGCCTGCTAGCACAGGTCTCTCCTGAATTTGCAAGCAGCTGGGACTGTACCTGCATCTTTACAACCTGCTTTTTTAAACCACGTGAACGTTTCTGTCAAAATCTGTATTCGTCTTTCTTCTCACGTTGTGTTCATTGTTCTGTAAAATCAAAGTTTTCCCAGTAGGTATTTTTTCTTGCTCATTGCTCTTTCTTGGCCTGCAGGCAGTGGGACGCCCGCAGCTGCGCAGCCCTCCACCTTCTTTGTTGCACTTTCTGCACTTCTTTCTGCACTTTCCGCTCATGCATGTGCACATTTTTAAGGAGTTGTGCTGCATTTACTCCCAGCGTACAGTCAAACACGGGAATCCTTGCAGCCACTAGAAGCCTCTTCGAGGTGGAGGTTGACCAGAAGTGAGTGGCTACGGGGCTGTAGCCTTTCCACCGGCACTGGTGGTGCGGTGCAGTCCCCTGCTTCACACAGCGTGGTGGGGTTGCAGCTACGCTGCTCTCCCATTTTGTTCACAACAGCATCTGCTGGAGGGAGTGTGTATTATTGAAAGTGGACTGGGTTAAGAGCATTATTTTATGCTGCCACGAGGGAGGACTGAGGGTAAAGAAGAATGTGTGCAGCCTGCAAAGCATGCCTCTTCCCCTGGAAGCAGAAATTTTTCCTACAATGGGGCCATTACCGAAGCTCAATGGATATAGTTAAGTGACCAATCCGGATGTCTCTGTACGTTCAGAAAGAAAGCAAAAATGCCCTTCAGAGAGAAAGTAAAGGATTCAGTGCCTACAGCAAAGCCACCAAAACCAACAAAACCCTTCCTGCAATTTCAGAAAGTGCAGATCTCTCCACTCTTCTGTACTGTCAGGTTAATTTGTGACAGCCCACACTGCTGACATCTTGTCCATTGCCACAGTTTTTCTCGTCTGAGCAATCAGTAATGAGAATGGCAGATTCCACCCGCCAGGAGGCAGCTCCATGCTCTGGCTGGGAGCATCTGCGCTCCAGGGCTATTCAGCTTCAGCAAGATCTGGGACAGATCGCCCCATGGCTGCCTCTCTGACCTAGTAGTATGTGTCAACAAATAAATATTTAAGAAAACTATGAGGAACACATTCCTCAATCTATTGCAGGCTAACATCAGTGCCAGTAAATTATATGCATGCAGACTGAAGACAGTCAGACTTTAAGGATCACATCTTCAAGATGCTTCCAACTGACCACTAAATCCACATGCTTCAGTATTTAGTGCCAGTGTTTTTATCTTCGCTATCTTACACACTGAACTGTTTGTGCTTACAAGACAGGATATCATAACTGTCATATTGCCTCAAAAAATATATGCATATTTAATTAGAGTAGAATTTTTTTCTGACAGAAACCAGAATAATAGAGCAGAATTTGAAAATTTAGTTTTAAATTACTTTAAATTATTTAGTGTCAGTTCTGGGCTAAGTTTATGTAGGTCAAGAAACATATCTTGATATCACGCATATGAACTGCACATGCTTTCAAAATATTTTCACTGTACTAAAGTTGATACATTGGTAATTCCTTGAATTGTTTGTAGGGTCAAATCATATAAAAATAATCAAAACCATTTGTGAGATACCAAAAATATAAAGCATCTCTTATTTTGTCATGCTGGATGGATGTTGAAAATATATAAAAGCCTTATATGTGAGAAATTCTTAAAAACTGTCTGAAATAGGCCAGCATCCAAGCTGAAGTGGAGGCAGTGAAAGAGATTTGGCAGATAAATAGAGATGACAGGTAGAAAGAAAGCAAGGGAAAAGGAATTGATCAGTTATAAGTGAAATGTAATTGGCAAGTCTCCATGACATCTCTGTTGAATACCCTTCAACTGTGGTTTGTCTTGCTCATCTGTTAAAGCCTCACATGCACATCTGCTTACTCTGTAGAAATAGGCCTGCTGGGAGGATTTGCACCAGGAATAAATACAGCTTTCTCTCTCTTTAGGCATACTATATATCTACGTACTTATGCACACACATGTGTGGAACTAGATACTGTTTTACACTAGAAAGCCAGGAATCCCAAGAAACTCAATGACAATACACTTATTTGCTTATTCCATTTTTTCTCCTTTTTTTTTTCTACTTCCCACATAGTCCTAAGCTTGATGTCTAATTTCTGTAGGATTTGTGTGGATGTGGAAATTTATTAAGGATGCTTGAAGGTGTTAGTCTAAAGTGGTAAGAATTCCATTATAAACAAATATGCAAAATACAAAAATTAAGTATTTTTTTCAGAATTGTGGACTGGTTTACTTGTCAGAGCACAACTGGAAGGTAAAATGCACGTATGTGCAGAAGGCAGCAAAAGAAAAAAAGGTCAAAGTCTCCTGTACGAGTTCCTCACAGCACTTTGCATCAATCTTTCATGGGTTCATGCTCCTCTTCCTATATTGTTTCCCCAACTCTGCTTATACTGTTTATAATAAAACATAGCTGGTAGAATATATGATGAAAGATAAAGAATGATTTTAAAGCAGTTCTGCAAAGGCCTGTTTATATTTCCTGTCAGGTCATTTTTCAGAAGAATAAAAAGAAATAATACTTGCAATAAACTGTAAAATGTGGTCCTTTCACTAATGCATTAAGCAGGCCTCTAAGTTCAAGAAACACTGCTCACATTTTAACCTCTTCATTCCTGAATTCAGATTTTTTCTGATCATCGTATCTGGTATGCTTTATATCCACTGCACCTTGCTGTGCTGTATCAAACATTACCACCCCCAGAGAAAAGTAGTCGAAAATCATTGTTATGTCAGTATTTTCTGTATTTAAAATATTTCTGTCTTTGTTATGTGCAGTTAATAAAAATGCAGTATCAAAACCAAAGTGAACTTTATGTTTGCTCCTGCAAATCTACCATTTTCATACCAGCTAAAGCAGCACTACCCAGGAAAGGGCTGGAGGCTCACCTCAGTCCCGAGGGATTGAAACCCTCATCTTCCCCCTGTTTCCTAGGGGTTGCTTTAATCATTAGCTGGACAATAATTGGGGAAAGGAAGGGAAAAGATTAACTTCAATCATTCCCACAGAGGTTACTGACCCTTGTGAAAATGATGTTAAGACACTACAGAGGACTCAGGCTTAGCTGATATAACGTTGTTTGGGACCGTGGGATGTAGCCCTGTCATCTGTCTGGGCAGCCCTCCACTTAAGAGGATGCTTTGGCCACATCTGAAACATTCTCTTCTCAGTCATTTTAAACTTGTCATATTTTCCTCAGCAAAAATATGTTCTGTATGTTGGAAGTACCATACCATGGCCCTGATACTTGGACTGATTTCCTACCCTGTCCATAGTACTGTTAGGTCAGATTTATATAGAATCATAGAATGGTTTGGGGTGGAAACCATTTAAGTTCAGGTTAGAGATTCCTGTGGCTTTTCCAAAATTTAAACCTTAATTAATATGTCAAGAATGCTAGCAGACAGTTAATGGATTGAGACTAGGGCCCGGCCAAAGTCTTGCACCTGCACCCACTTTAAATTCCATATAGGTTGGATCTAAAGTTTGATGCTGTGCTGTAAGAAAAAAAAAATGAATGTCACCCATAATGGGTAAAACTTATCAACTGGATCTTTACATCAGAAAACAATTGATGAGCTGAAATCAGAACTGTGTTTTAAATATAAAAAGCAAATACTGTGCTTACAATGAAGAATTTAACATGCCTAATTTCAGTCTGGAGTAAGTTTGCATATTAATGTTCACATTGGCTGTGAACATGAAGATATATGTGTCTACATCTGTGTACATATTTATGATGAATGAGGATCAGTTTAGTCAGAAACGTGCACCTGGTACCACTATAGAATTTGTTGGATGTTTGTCAGAAGAAGGCAAGTTGTTTTCTGACTTTATTCTAGATTAACCATAAATATGAGAAATGACCTGGTATGGTATACAACCTCAGGAAAGATCTGTGGAATGAAGATATACAGTTAATGTAATCAGTCATCAGGGGTTGCTTTTACTCTATGCAAACAGGTTAGAGAGAACATTTGTCTGGCAGTGAACCCCACAGTTTTATAGAGGCACTTTTATGTGTCAGTTATAATTTTCTCCTGCCGCCCGTCCCCTCCCCCCAAAAGTGATCTTCCCAGGAAAACCTCCCTGAACATATGTTGCTTGTTCTTACTTATTTGTCACTGACTGTTGCTCACAAAGGCCACCAAAGTTTCTCAAGAACAAGGGTTGTTTATCAAATCCACCAAATGTCTGGGCACATGCATAGTGTTTACTAATGACCATGCAGTTGCTCTGTAACAGAGAATTCCAACAATATCACGTGAGAAGGGAATCCTTATTATTTCAGCCACTCATAATTAGTTTAATGATCTGAGCTTACTTGGTTGATTAGGCTGTGGTATAAATGGATCTAATATGTTCTGGCTTCTTCACTGATTTTTAAAGTATTCCATATAGTGTTAACATTTGACAAGTGATTACTCAGAGCTTTCACAATGTGTGGAGAGATATTTGCATCCCTTGGCTACCCTTCTCTGCACGCATATCTTAGATAATACATCCCAGAGCAGCACCACAGCTTGGAAAGTTTCTGCTGCAAGTCTTCTGCTTTTTGTTTTTATTATGTAGGAAGTAAAACATAGTGTTACACTGAAAAAAGTGATACATAAGGCTTCTTTATTATGTAGTTCTTCTGTTTATGTGATATTTAAAGCTTTTGTACTCTTAGCTGTACTGCATTCATAGTCATGTATTCAATAACATGCTACAAACTGAATCGGTGGTCCCTTTTACTTTCTTTTTCAATGTCTGAAGAACCATTAAAGAACATTCCTTTGACTCAGCTGAGAGAGGAAAGGGTAGGAAAGGAAATGGAGTACATGAGCATTATGCATACCACCGTCACACTAGCCAATTCTCCTGGTCATGAAACAGTGGTGGGGCAGGTCTGTGTCCACATATGGCCACTGATGGCCAGTACACAGACCAGCACAGAGCTGCTGCTGGCTGATCTTAATTTCCCATGATCCTACCCACTTCATTTCTTGTACCCTCTTTGAGGGGAAAAAGTCAGTCTGCTGTGTACTCTAGATCCACATTTATTTGATCAAAAGACATAGCTGCCAAATGACTGAGATCTTTTGAGAAGTTTAGGACTTGTATTTTTTCCTGCTTGGCCAATTGTGGAGCTCTAGATTTCTTCTAGCCTACTTGCAAAAAGCTTTGCATTCAGTTCTTGTGTGTAGTGTTATAATTATTTAGACTACAACACAGACTTAGTTCCAGATGCTTCCTATAGTGGGGAAACTTCCTGTTCAAAAGCAATCTTTCATATGCAATTTATACGCAAGCATGCCGTGTGTGCTACATCCGTAACGTATCTGAGTACTGCAAAACAGCAGGTTGACTTGTAAGGACACAGGTCCTTCTCCAGGAAGCCAGCCTTCAGCCTTTTCTGCAACCCCTGGCTTTGAGTGCTTCATGGCAGGCTTTCAGGAGATTTCATTAATTTCTGATGCTAAGTACACCAGTGGTAGCAGCCGCCTTCGTGGCAGTTGTTGCAACACTTTCAGTTCTTCTTAAAAGCAGAAACAAGAAGATAAAGGGATTTGCTTTGATTTCAAAACTTCTGTTTTCTCTTCTACCATATTTTCATGTGAAGATTTTTTCGGTCTCCTTATTTATGCCGACTCTTTGCCAAGTCCTGCTGTTTAGACCTGTTTTTCACGGACCTTCTAACTTACAGAGGTGTGGGGCAGGCAGTTGGTAAGGCCATATTAACAAAACTGTACGTACCACTGGTCATTACACACCTGAGATCTGTGAGCTTCAAAAGCCTTGCCTCAGTACCTGCCTAAATCTATGGGGGCCTTAAGTTCAATATGGGAAATCTTATGCTCCCAGGGATCCTTAAGTTCCCTTCCTGCAGCAGTCTCAAAACATCCCAGACTCAGGGAGTCTAAATAGCTTAATCTGTATATTCCACTAACTTGCCATTGGGTTACACAAACAGGGTGTTCATCTGCTGTTACTGGAAAACAGCTTCAGAGCACATGTAGTGCATATCCACAGGATTAGGCTCTGCATAAAACACAGTGGCAGAAAGTGCTTTTATTTAAAATAAAAAGACAGGAGGAGCTATGAAAGAGCATGTTCCTTTGATACAGCTGTGCAGTGGCTAGAACCAGTATTGGACATGCGAAGGATGACATTTTAGTTCTCTCTGCCCTAAGCCACTGAAGGACACACTGCCCACCTGAGGAGGATGCCCTGAAACCCAGGCTGAAGACTGCTCTCCTGCTAACTTCTAAAGGACATCTTTAAAGATTAACTGGTCAAAGAAGGAATAGCCCTTTAGCCTGGTGGCTGGAGCACTCAGGAAGAACAAACCTGGGCCTTGGAGCCTAGTGCATGGGTTGTTTCTGTATTTTTACAGAAGGGCAGAGCAGAGAGCAGAGCTGAGAGCAGAGCCTTGGACTCCCCAGCCAGCTCCCTGACTGGGTGCCCACTGCACGGCTGTTGCTCAGCCTTTCTTCTCTCATTCACTGCATGCCAAGATCTACATGTGTGATTGAGTGTTTGTTCCTGCTTCTTCCTCTGCAGCACACACGATAAATGCATACAGCATATATATATGTGTGTACACATAACACCATGCACACACGTACTCAGGCACAAGAACTGGCAGCTAGGGCCTTCATTCTCTTGGCAGATAGGAAATGTTTTGCTCAGCTCAACACAGCAAAAGCAGGAACCATGACTGCAGACTAACTAATAAATAAAGTAAATGGCAAAAGGAAAATTTTAGTCTGGTCACTCAACTGAGAGAGAAACAATACAGTCACTAATCTAGCCGTTACAATTTTGAAATGGAGCCAGATGCCTGGAGACTGATTTGTATCCTGTAAGTGTTTAATATATAAAATTTAGGTTTATGTTAATTTCTGTGATCTAATCATGAATTGAATGACTGTATAAACCTTAGAATTTGTTGTTATTTATACTGGAGTAGTCTAGAGAACTTGTGTCAGATAGCTAGCTGCTTGCAGGTTGTTTTTCTACTAGTAAGTTAAACCATTTGTAGTAGGACAGTTTTCAATTTATGTACTGTCTTCCAAAACATACTCACTCATTGGAGGGACAAGCAGTATGCTTGGCATGAGGCTGCATGTGTGGAGCTGCCAGGGTGTTCACTGACATCCAGAAGTTTTCTGGGCCAGAGGAACTCAAAATAAATTCAGTCTATATGCCAGCAGGCTCTGTGCTTGGTGGTTGTGGTCAACAGTCAAGGCAAGGGGATGACTCTTCCTCTAAAAGGTGTGTTCAATTGGCTTTTCACCTGTGAAAAACATCCAACAAACACTAAATTGTGTGGGCAGGCCCCTTCTGTTTTCTGTTTAGCAGACTCCCTCAGGTGCTGGACTTATTTCAAAAACCTTTGTATGATTTTCTACTTGTACTGTAATATCTATGGCCCTTGTTAAAGCCCCTATAATAGGGTCAGCTTGGTAGAACGACCAGTTACCTTAATTAGAGAAGACAGAATGTGTCAGAAACAAAATAGGGGAAAACAGGCTGAAACACCTGCCCCAGGCCTAGTTTTGGTCTAGTGCTGTTTTTCTGGATGGCAGTAGACTGCTCCGTCCCCTCTGTATGCTGAGGAAGTCCCTTTCCTCCTGCCACCGCTGAAGTTTGGCGTTTTGCCTCTTGGCTGCAGTCTCTGCTCCGCTGCCCACACTGAGCTCTCCCCGTCATACCCTGTCTGCCAGGCTGCCCACGCTGCCCTGGGGATGCTGGCTGGCAGTGGTCCCCCCCTATGCCCCAGCACAGCCCCCTGACGCTGCGGGCAGGGCAAGGAGCCCTCTACCTCCACTGCTGCCCTGGCAAAGGAGCCTGAGAAATGGAGCTGAGGAAGGAAAGGGCAGACCACAAGGCAAGGCAGCAGCAGCGTGGTCGGGAGCCAGGCTTTAGGTCTTTGGCCAATAAAAGCATTAGTAATAGCAGATTGGAGATGGTTAAGGGAGCAGGCAGACCTGGGATGTGGCTGGAAGTCAGCTAGGTGCTGGGACCAGGATGGGGAGAGAAGAGGAGACAGGGGACAGGCTTGGGAGGCAGTGGCAGGACAGACCTGCTTCTTGTCCTAGCCTCCATTCCCCAGGTATTGCAGACTTTTTGCTTTCTTGATCTTCTCTGACCACATTTTGATCTTGTCCATGTGCCGACAAGACAAGCTGGTTGTGTCCTGCCAGCTGAGCAGCAGCCTCCTCAGATCATCCCCCTTCGTAGCAACCTAACCATTGGCCAAAGCATCTACATTCGGGACGAGATTTCCTTGTAAATCAAGTGTCCTGAAGCAACTAGTGGGCTACACTTGTATAGGAGATAGACACATATTAATCTGTGTGGCCTGCTACAAGCTTAATATCCTGGTGGTGCCTGGTAAAGGGTTGCACTGGCCAGATGTGGTCTGTGATCCAGTTTTTGGGCTAAACTTGACTGGGGCTGATGGATGTTCCAATGGGTTTCAGTAGGCGTTTGTTGGTTAAGGGCTGGAGAATGTTTGGTACCTTTGAGCACATTGAAGAGAACCAATGTGAATCTCTTTCTCTGTGTCTAGCATCTCTCCCAAGCTACAGGGATCACAGAAAGGGCCACAGGAGAATTGCCCAGATGTTCAGGGCTCTGGGTGCAGGACTGACTGTCATCATGCTGACTTTGTGGTGACCGTCATAAAAAATTAAGATTAACCAAACCAGATCAATCCAAAGTTCCTTCTAGCCAAGTGCCCTGTCTCCAACAGTGGCCCACAGTGAATGTGTTAGGAAGAGAATAAGAACAAAACCAGATTTGTGGTAATAATTCCTAAAAATGTTCCTCCAGCTTCCAGCATGCTGTGTGGCAGCTGGGGGAGTGCATTAAGGAAGAGGGAGAAGGTTGGAGCTCACTTGTGCTGACTTCCATCCACAGGAGACATGGTTTAATGCCACACTGCAAAAATATATCACAATAGGGATGGGAAAGTAACAGCTATCTTGATTGTGACCTGTGGCATTCCTGAAACTAGGGGTGGGTGGTGACAGTGATGAATAAAGGCCAGAAAATGTCCCAAGACTTTCCAAAAAGAAGAATGAGGGGTGGAAATCAGGAGGTCTTTTCATGCTAGTGTCTTTTGCTGCTGCTGTTTTCAAAAATATGAGTTGACTTCATATATTTCCTCAAAGCAGGGTTCAGATGTTATAGGTGTTCATAGGTGCTGATTTTCAGCACCTGTAAACAGTGATTATCCGTTAATGAGATGATATTAGTCAGTGTTTTGCAAACTAGCATGTCTCAGTTACTGCAGTTCCTCCCTGTACTTAGAGTAGAAAATAACTACAGTAACTGTAGCCTCTGCTATCAAACACTGACTTTTGGAGTAGTGCCTGTTGTACATTGGCTCCTGCAGTGAATGTATGTATATGCGCTCCCTTTAATAAATAAGTAGGGAAACAACATATAAAAAACATTCTTGTCAGGACTGCAAGGGGACTGCTGGGTTCATGACCATTAATTCTTCCTCCTCAAACATTTCTTGCATTAAAAATTGAATGAAGTGATGAGCCAAGGAAGAGGGCTTGTGAAAAGCTTATCAGGAATAAATATTTAGAAAACTTTGCTATTATAGCATCATTCCTGACAAGTTTATCTTAAAAACTCTTGCTTTATACTATCTTCCAGCCCAAAACTTGCACAAAAATGGACATTCAAAGCGGTTTCATCTGAAGCGTACTCAGGCTTTCCATATGTGTTTCTAATGTTTCCCTAGACACCACTTTGAACTATTTAGGAAATCTCAAGGGTGGTGTTTGTTTAAGATTGGTGAACAGAATGGCACTGCAGCCTGGGAACTATACAAGCAAAAGAGAAATACTGTCCTCATGAAATACACTGTGGATGCCTTGAATTACTTTGTATTATAGCTAATGCTAAAATTAGTGGCAGAGTGTTATTGTTGTGGGAGCACAGGGAGCATGTTGTGGCACAAACAGAGCTCCAGCGGCAGCACACAGGACTGGCCAGAACAGCAACTCCCACTGTCCCCCCTGCCTGGACATGCCATGTTTGTCTCACATTTCATAATTTAAAAAAATTGTTATGTTCACCCTGCATCACAAATATGAAGTGCCTCAATTTTCTTTCTTTGAGCACACTAAAAAGTCATCATTATTGTTGTGTGCTTAGTCCTTTAGTCCTTGCAGACTCTGTTGTGAGTAAACACCTCTCACATGAGCAAAGGCTGTAAGGACTAGTCCCAGTGTGAGCAGGGACCCTTCACATGAATGAAAAGAGAGTTTGCATTTTATCTGTACCTTCCAGCAATGGCTTGTTATTAGCTATTCATAGTATCATCCAAATTAGATAAAAGACAAACAGTGAAAGATTGTTTTCTCCCAGGTTGTCATAACTATTTATTTGTTATGTTTTTCTTTCTAAAATAAAGAAAACTCTGGCTAGATCTTCCAGCCCAAAGGCATGTTCCTACTTCTAGCTGTGCTCCAGTCCTCCTGTGCTGGTATGTCCTCAGACTCCTTGGGAACGTGGAAACAGAGATTTTTTTATTTAAGGAAACAGGAGGATGATCAGGAGAAGATTGGCAATGCTCCCTGTGTTTTTATACAAGAGAAAGAACAGGACAAAAATGTGCACCCACAGCTTTGACCATCATCTGGAAGCAAATAATAAATGCCTAGCTTTATACCTCAGACATCCCAGTCATATTTCCAGTTCCTTCTTTCTCCAGCTCCCTCCTCCAGGAGCAGGGCTGGTGCCACCCCTTTATACCTGTTACCTGCTTTGACACTCTCTGTACCAGCTATTAAGCCAAATCCTCCTGTTCAGTTCTGTAATCTCTCCGGTATGGGCAGACACTGTCATATCTACATTTTCACTATGACTGGTCAGGACTGGTTTTGCTACAAAATCAGCTTCAGATCAGCCCTGCTCTTGGATCTGTCTGCTCCAGTTTTATGGCTTCTTTCTAGACAGAGGATAGGTATGGTGTAGAGAAGCTGGTCAGAGCGGGGCTTCCTCTTCACAGGGAGCAGGCAGCTCCATCACTGTGCCACATAACTCAGAGCGTGCCAGGGAAAACAGAAATATTTGCTAAGGGGAATGATTGTGAGCCATTTCCAGACATCACATGTAGAGCAAAGTCAATCTTCTTCATTGCGGAATATTAACCCCTTTTACCAGCAAGTTGTCCTGTCCGTCTTCCAGACAGCAAGAGACGTAGCTGGGCTTGCAAATCAGCCTGCAAGTGAATGAAAAATCAGCTAAGAGGAACCTGGGTGTTTTGCAGTGTAGGTCATTGTATTTAAACATCTCCAACAATGTGGCAGAAATCAAACTGCCAAGCAGAAGATCCTTTCTTTCTGGAACGTCCCCTCAGCACTATACCCCTGTTGCAGGAAAACATCTTTCCCTTAAAAATGACTTTGAGTCAGAGATGTTTTGAATCCGGTGCATGCAGAGAAACTCTCGTGAATTTTCCACTACACTTTAAAATGCTATCCTTCCCCTTGGCCCACCAAAACTGTCTGCTCCACTGCTCTGCCAGAGGTTGCCACCAGGACAGGAGAGACGTATAGCAGGTCCAACCTGCTTATGCCTACCACATATACACAGATGCTGGCTGCAGGTGGCAGCAGACAATAGGTCTGCTTTAAACTCGGTGCTCCTAGGTCTCCAGGGGTTGTGCAAATATTTGCTTTGCTCCGCAGTATCACGGCACTCCCAAAGTTTCTGCTTTGAATGGGCCCAAAACGCTCAAGACAAGTTCAAGTGAAACTGCCATTCTTCACGTGGTTTTGCACTGAAACCGTGTCAAAATATATGGGTGCTATTTCACAGAGGACTGTGGAAAGGTATATTTAGAAAAGCTAAAAAGGGCAGTGACATTTTGGCAAACTGGTATTAAGGGCCACTTTACACTGAATGGTAGATCCAGAGCTCTCATGCATTAGGATGAGCAAAAATACGCGCTGTCCATAATCACTCAGATGTATTTTCAAGACATATGCTCTTTCATTCCTCACCATTTAGCTTAAAGATATGAAACCATCAGGAGAGGTCCTGACTCACCTTCACTCCTGTCAGTCCAAACACCTTTTGCAGTGTCAGCCATCCCCCCTTCCTAGGGCAGGACTGGGGCCACAGGCGAAACTCAGGCTTGACATTAATGTTATCAGAGAGTATTACATGGGAGGAAATGTTGCAGATGACAAACTGCGATTAAGTGTGCTGAAACACCAGGGCTGGAAACAATGATTATAGAAAAGAACAAGATTAGCAGCACAGAGTGACCGGATTAACTCTTGCTGAGCTACTGTAGCTCAAAGCTGCGCAATCCCCCCTCTACCTGCAATACAAACTTGACTGTTGGAGAGTTGACTTAAAACTATCCACTCTTGCCACCTTAGGTGAGCTCAGAGACTATGTGCTTTGCTTGCACTGGGACAAACTTACATTTAAATTACAATGTTGTATTTTTCCTAAACCCTTACATTTTTGGTAACAAACCTCAATCCCTCTTTTCAACAGTAACACTCTGAGTAGAGTTCAGTAATGATTTAAAATCCTTTTGAAAACAGGACATACATGTCAAAAGCATTGGCAGAGCCCTGAGCAGAAGGAGCAGTCTCTCCCAGAAGGAAATAGGTGGCTGCATGTGTCTAGACTGAAGCTGCTTAGCTGCAGGGTGCAAACAGATCTGATGGGCAGCTGTCCATTCCCAAACATGTAGTCATAGTCTACAACATAAAGAGCTTAACACTGCATGGAGCAGTGGCTAATTGCCTTTAATGTCTAAATTACCTTTAAAAATGTAGTATAGGCTCCCAAGTTGCTTCAGCATATCTGACCATGTTATCCTAAAGACAATGATGATGCTTAAGGAGCATTTGGTGACATGTCTGTAAAATGATTTGATTTTTCTTTAGATAGGGCTGTCATGAATAGAACAAAAATAATCTGTGAACAGTAAAGAGGGGCATAGATGGAGAACAGTGAACACTTTAGGAAAACAAAGACAGAGGTAAAGGTGGGACAGTGTACCATGGAAAGAGGCATCATTTTTATCAAAAGGATAGACAAAAAGGAGATAAAACAAGCCTACACAAAGCACATCTTGAAATGTCCTGACACACTAATACCCCAAGAGGCAGATTGGTGATTAAGACTTGTGTTGACATTTAAACAGAAAATGAGTAAGGGCCACATCTCAGTTATGTCTTTACCCCTTTTGGATCTGATTAAAATGGAACTGAAGACTGATGCTATGGTTCAGCACTATTAGGTTGGGCTTTCAAAGGGATGATGTTGGTATAGAGGAGATGTATGCCATGGCTCAAACTGGATAGTGAAGGGGATGCACTACAGCCAGGAGACAACAGTTAGGCAGTGCTTGCTAGTGCACACTGCATTTTGAGGTAATTATAACATGTTTTTTTCTCTAGATAAATCATAATCTCCCATTTGTATTTATTCAGTAGGCCCTGCAACCTGCTATAGAAGAGAGGATCAGAAGATGATAGCTACCAGTTTCTTTCCTCCTCCCACACTACACGCTGCTCCAGGTTGCGCTCAGTCACATACTCTGGGACAGACTCGTGTTTTGGCGTGACTTTTGCTTTTTGACATGGCAGACTGTGAGGACTGGCCGGTATTTTTAATCCATCTGCTGCTAGTATCAGTGAAGATTTCTTGTCCGGAACCACTTGCCTGTTTGTATTCCGCACAAGGATTTACAAGACACTGTAAGAAATAAAGGAAGAGATAAATGGGGGGAAAAAAGGCAGGGAAAAAAGTGAAAAGTGATTCAGAAATGTGTCTGTTCTTTCCATTCAAGCCACTGTACAGAAACTATGCTTCTATTGTGGGACAAAGACCTTTGAGCACAGTGAGATGTGTTTATGCTGCTCCTATCAAAGAGCCTTTCATCTCCACAAAGCAAATTATTAACACATTCCACTGAAGATGTGGGGGCGGAGGACTGGCCTTGGAAAAAAAGCTGGCCAAAAATGAACATTTTTTTTATAAACACTTTTAATGATAGTGAATGGCACCTTGCCAAGACCCTTATGCCCAGTGAAGCACTGCAGGCTGATTGTTTGTCTGGAGAAGTCCCGTGGGCAGAGCCTTTTGTGCCGAGGAATTTCTCATTTGAAAGGCAGTGGTGTGGGAGGTGTGGGCCTTTCCAGGTTCATCGAGTTAAGGCCTGTACTGTCGGTTGCCTTAAACCTGCACCAGAGACTAATTTTTGTTGGATGAATGAACACCCGCCTCTGTTCCAGGCAGTAAATCTTGGCCTTTCAGGAGAAGCTCAAAACATGAGGAGTAACATACACAAAATATGCAGAACAGCTCTGTTAATAGACTACTCCCCATGTACTCCTAGCATCCTGTGCAGATGTCTGGCTACCTAGCAAAAATTTTGCTTACTGTTATTCTACGAATGAGTAAATATTTTATGTTTTCTCCCTTGCCCCATGGATCAATATTGGCTTGCTTAGGAAAAAGGCTCATTGTTAGCAAATGGAGACCTGAAGTCAGTTTATCAATAAATCTGTTAAAAACCTGTTGGTTTTTTTTCACTAGCTCTTTCTGTTTCATTTAAAAGTAGTGCCATTATTTGGATGAGAATCATATTTCTTCATTGCTATTATTGTCACAGCACAGGATGTATATTTATATACATATAAATGGATTGCAATGAGCTTGACAGGTTCCTGTGATTCAAAGGACAGCTGCTGTCCTTGGAAGACAATATATTTCTTCTGGGGCAGCATTTAAGTAGAGCTCAACAGGCTCCAGGAAAGGGGAGTACCCACAGGTTTCTGTCCATGCTCAAGTGCCTCTTTCACACTTAACATTAAGTCTTTGGGCAGTCATGGACCCCAGGGAGGAATTGGAGTTTCTACATGCTTTAATTTCTAAATGCTTGTACCTGTCCTTGTGTTAGCTGATTCCCAGTTAACTTAAGATGCTTAAGGGGACCCTTCTTCAAGTGTTTTTTTCAAGATAAAAAAGTTCACATTGAATTCTGGGAAGTAGGTCTGGAGTTTGAACTAACCCACTTGCCAGCTATGGTTTGCAATGCACAGACTGGCCTGTGGTTAATGTTGAGGAATAGTGCCAGGTGAGACGACAAAAATTTTCAGCTTCCAGCTGCAAAGATGGACATTTCATGCTTGAGAAAGTGATCAGCACTGGGTGGGAAAAGCACTTCCAATTTGTGGAAGACATCAATATTAAAAAAAAATTATCTTGTTCTTATCTCTGTCAAAACCAGGAGTTAAAAAGTACACTCTGAAAAGAGGGGAGATCCTGGCTTATAACATATATATGCCTGGTTTATAGCATATATAGTTTCTGAGCTGTAGGCCACAGTAGTCCCATAGTCTTAAGTCGAAGGCAGCTGATCTGAGACCTGAGGACTTAACAAAGCCTGGCAACTGCAAAGAGCTCGTCAGCTGGGAAGCCAGAACGCCTGGGTCCTTGGTCAGCCTTTGACCCAGGCAAACAGCTGAGGAGAAATCAGGAAAAAAATCTACCAAAATCACACCATGTTCTTGAAACTTTTGCATTTATACAAGTTGGTGATTTCAAATAAAAAAACATCCTTGTCAGAAATTTTACAGCTCTCTTGATTTGAGTGAGAGCTGAGGTAGGTACAGGCTAACAATACAATGTTTATAATCCAAGGGTTGGTAAACCAGCATAATATTTCAAACACAGGTGTTCTGGTCCCTAGACAAAAATAATCTCACTCAATGAGTTTTGCTCTGTGTATATACATGCATATAGATGTATAACACATGTACACTCTCTATATATTACTATGATATTAATGAATACAAGACTTCATTATTTTTGAAGCCCAAGTGGGTAGGTTTTGTCAAAGGTGAAGTGTACCTTACTGACAATTTGGCAGCTGTATCTGAACTTTAGCAGTAACAATCTTAATGTATCTCTCAGTAATGCCCGTTATATGCCGTTTTTACCTCAGATGGAAATAAAGTTTCTTAATTTCTTTGTAATACTTTCTTTATACTTATATTTCTTTATAATTAATCCAAATAATGAATTTTCACAATGTTTTCATGATGAATTTTTAAACTCCCAGAGAGAATGCTGTTTATAAAGTGTATGTCCTCACTGAACTCAAGTGGTTAAAGCCTGGCTCCTCCACAGCCAAAAGCAAAGGTCCTGTTTGATTGTGGCAATGCTAGGATTTCACCCAGCCAGCTTCGCTGACAAACACATTTTCCCATTCACTCCTAGCCTCATTTTAGCTTTTCTCCTCCAGAAATCCAGTTATTTGGCATTATTTTTCCTCAGTCAGCTCTTCTCTGTTCTGCTGGAGGACGGCTGAGTCCAAGGGATCAAAAGATTCCCAGACTTTTAATATACCCTTACTTAGAAGGATTTGTTTTGTTTTGTTGTTTGCTTGCTTTTCCACTGAAAGCTGTTTCCCTGCTCTACTTACTCTGCGTGAGAAAGTCTGAGTAGAAGTAGTCCTGAAAAGAGCGTCTCCACAATATTTGTGATCAGAGGCATCCTGTCCCCAGGCCGATGGAAAGCTATTGTTCAGAGAGAACCGGTTTTGGGATTCACACTGCCGAATCCATCAGGACATCACTTTCTTTGCCCTGCGTGCAGTGCAAACAGGCACACGGGAACAGACTCTTCTTTGGAAACCTTACCTATCTAGTCTACCAATTTAGGCATTAGACAGTAATATTAGTTTATTACGTGTCTTACATACAATGTTTTAAGAGGCTTTAAATGTTAGGACAAGTAAGACTCAATTTTTTCTCAGATGTGTCGATCTGTGTAACTACACTGCAGCTGATACGTTACTGAGGCTATAAACACAAGTAAGCAGCAGTTAAACTCTGAAGTGCTTAATAGCCAAAACGTTTGAGCATGTGTGCTTAAAACTGAAGTTGGAATCCATCTTCATGTTCCTAAGTAAAATCAGAATAAATTTAAGAGCTTCCTAGGGCTCTATATTGCTTCAGTAGGCTTATCTTCTAATTTTAATCCCTATTTCCTACACTTCAAAAACAATTAAGGTCCAATGGCTATGGGGCATCCCATGACTCTTTGGAGTTTGCTAACTCTTTAGCCGTCCTTCAATGTGCATCTTATAAAAATACTCTAGGCAATACAGTTCGGTTTGTTGGTTCAACTTCTGGTCTCAACTCTGCTTACAAAGCCAAGCCCTTGCTCAGCCTGCAGAGGTCCCACATTTGGTTTGGCTGTAACACTAAAAACCAGATCACCGTTTGGACTGGGACATTTGTTTCTAGCTGTCTGCTCTTCTGCACATTTGTTCTCTCCAGCCCTCAGGTGTGGGGGGGGCTAGAGTTCTATGCAGTTTGTGATCCATAATCTAGGTGCTTAACATAGCCACACCTGGCTTTTAAGGATATGTGAAACCTGGTTTACAATGTGACAGACTCTGGTATCATCTAAGCAGATACAAATTCCAGGTTTCCCTTAATATTTTGAGAGGAACGGGACTGAGGTGGTTTGAAGTAAGGCTACGTTTAAATAAATTCACAAATGGACTAGTGATACAGGCATTATCATCTGAATGGGATTGGTGTGTCAGTCTGCTTTCCCTCCTTTTGGCATGATGCTGGAAGAGGGAGGCCCAGTGCTTGGAAACAGATGCCTGTTAATCACCTGCAAAGGTTGAACTCCAGGATAACAACTGCGTGACTGGCTCTTGCAGTACGGTATCTGAGGCATGGCAGATAAGGATCCAATCTCATTAACGAGTAACGAGTAACATCTATGCAAGTTTATTTCAAGCACTTTCCTCCCTACAGTGCCCCAAGGACAGACAGACTTCACATAAAGACGGTGACAAACACCAGCTTTTTGTGATGTTCTCCCAGTCTTTGGCTTTCCAACTTAGTTTCCAATTTCTCTTTGATTTTTTTCTGTTACAAATTTGTCATTGCTGCTGGCAGCTGACTTCCCTGATGGGAGGCAGGAAGCGGCTAATGGGGAAACACCTTTCTCTGTGTTGGTTGATTTTTCACCAAGGGGATACTTCCTAGGATAGGAAACTGTCAAAGGAAGTGAGTATGTTGAGAGGCTCAGAGGAAATGGAGAAAGAGGGAGTCCTAGATGGTCTGCCAACAGCACTGCAGCTGCTCCAGCCCCTGCACAGTTAAGATCTTAGAGTAGTGATGAAGCCAAAACTTTAAGCCATCAAGCAAGCGAGAAAAGATTCTGCCTGAGGAGACCAATTGTCTTGGTGACATTAGTGAAAGGAAACTGAGATGTGAGGAGGGAGATGGTTAGATCCTCACAAGGGGAGCAGAGGCTGGTAAATGCTGGGGGAGAGGTTCATTCCTCAAGGAGAGGGAGGAAGGCCCCAGAAAATCCTCCCTACTCATGGGTTGCCCATGTAAAAAAGCACTTTCACTCACATAAAAACCATGTATATATTTATAAACTTAGGTGGTGTACTACAATCAACCTTGATCTTTTTGATGGTTTTATATTGGCTCATCTCTTCAGGGATGAAGAGGAGGATCTTTGGAAGCAGTCAGGTGCAGTGCAAAGCCAGAGTGAACCCATGCTTAAGTTTATGACTTTATGCCTTCACTGCATACGAAGCCTACATGGAGAAGCCTGACCTGCCACTTGCTAACGCTGTATGATTTAAACATATCAAAGCAATTGATGCCGGCAAAAAAGAGAACAGGTTGGGTCTGAAAGCAAACTAGCTATCCCAGCACCTTGCCATTCAGAAATAGAAAAATCCAGAAAGCTGATTGGCAAAAGGCATTTCCCTCCTAGCTGAGCTAAAAGAGACCTTTCCTGGGCTGAAGGTACCAAAGGTGACACAGGAAGACCAAACACAGCAGCCAGCAGAGAACAACAAGACATGCAGGGTCAGCCTTGGCTGTTGCGTGTTCCCTGAGTTAGTCTTTTGGTATAAGTCATTAATATTGATCTGCGAGCTAGGATTTCAACTAGCCCTTTTGAAAAGGAAGAAATTATGCGAACCATACTTTTTGCTAATTTTGGACTTGTCGGGAACAGCTAAAATGTTCTTAGATATGCAAAATACAAGGGAAAAGCCTCTAGGTTTTTTTTGCTGTATTGAAACTCCTTTAGAAATAAGGAAGTGAAGAACTCACAGAAATCAAGTAACTGAAAAAAATAGAAAGCATTAATGGTCTATTTATATAAATGCTTTTTTATATATTTTGATTTATAGGTAACTGCCTAGCTGGGTTAATTTTAGATCAGCTGTGTTATTCATAAGGCTTTGTCAGGATGTGTAGTATGTTGTATTATTTTTAGTCCAGGGTAAGCCAGCAAGTTAATAAGAATCACTCTGGGCTTCCTGCTCTGGCATGCAGCGGCTCCAGTTTCAGAGAGGGCTGGGGAGAGGAACAGATGCAAACCGTTTGTCACAGTTTTCTCCAGCCATTACCTCCCTCCCTGGCCTTGTGATAGTGGAGCAGCAAGAGAGTCTACCAGGTATGCAGTAGCAACCCATTCCTAACAATACACAGCAGTCACAGCTTGCAGAAGGACTTTTGTTGTTGCTTCCTTTAGGTTTGGCCAGAAGGTGGTCAGGGTGCTAAGTTAGTACAGGCACAGATCCCCAGGAGTGCTTAGGATGGAGTCTCTGTGTGGTCTCACCTTGTGCCTCCTAATCATACCCCGAAAAACAAAGTTCTCTGTGCTGCTCCGTGCTGACAGTGATCGTTTCTGGGCAGTACTGAAGCAATGATCCCCTCCACTTTGGGCCTCTTACTGTTCAATAACACAGGCTGCTGCTTCGCTGGCATTTATCCATCATGTTGTGTCTGGAAACTGGGTCAGAGAAGACTAGCTTTTTGACATACACTTTATAATCATCACACTTCATTGTGAACTGCAAGGTCACACGACTCAGTGGCCTGAGGAGGCATAGATGCACTGAACTACTGCCAGAGCAGCTGAAAAAGAGCTCCTATTCATTGCAGATTACATGTTTTGACCTAACTCTGACAGAAAAGCATACCTGTCAGCTCCATGGCAGGCTGATTAGGTTAATTAAGTCCTTGTCTATGAGAACAATAATTAGAACTGTCAGTTGTTTAAATGATGATAGAAGAAAAGCAAGATTCAAGGAGAAGCACTGGACTTTGGAAGAACTAACTGTATAGGAGGGAATCCATAACAGGCAGTGATTTAATACTTCCCTTCAGGCAACATCATTTATAAATAATGCTGAGGGGAGGAGAAAATTGTGTCCAGTGGAGTTTGTTTTGTTTTGCACTTACAGTAATGAGAATTGAGATGGTCAATGAGTTTATAAATTAGATTTATAGGCTGCAAGCATAAGTGTAGCCTTGGGGTAACCTTGGAAAACTTCACTCTTTTCACAGGGAAGGTCTGCAGAATGAGGACAATAGCATAAATTTTCTCATCCTCTCAACAAAGGTATGAGAAGCCATCTCATGTATTCTTGTATGTTTGGATTTGCCAGTAAATGCCGTGCACCAGGGTGGTAAGTTATAGTAGTAGCGTGCTTAGTAGCACAAAATGGGAAGGGAGGGAAGCTGAGAGAAACAAAACCAGGAGAGCCATATGTAAGGCTAGATAATACAACTCTGCTCAGTCCTGAGAAGCCTCTTAGGAAGTTTGATTTTTATGCCTCGTGTTTTTAGATGTAAATACATTTTCAGGAGACCAGAGAAAAGAGAACAAAATGACAGCAGGCCTGGAAAACATAACTTGCTAGGAGCAGAGTTGGATTTGCTTAGTTCAAAACAAAGAGAAGACTGGGGAGGAAGAGAGGATGCTCATGGTAACACCATTCCAGTGTGGTAGGTAGAAGCGTGATGATCACTTGAATCCCATGGCAGCTGGGGTAGGCACAGGAAGAAATCGCCTTACATTGCAGCAGGAAAGAGTATAGTGGAATGGGAAAGCTTTATAAGTGTTACCATGGTCAGATATTAGAGAAGGGTGTCTAAGGGTGTGGTGAAAATACTGGAAAGTGTTAAGAACATGATAGGTAAACATTTATTTACATTAGTGGAGGAAGATACCTTGCCGCCTCTTATAGCTTTATCCACTGGTGATTCTGTAGGGGATTATGATTTAGCCATGTTCAGGTTAAGATGCCAGCAAAACATCACCTAGAGGACAGGAAAAAAATAAAAATAAAGATGGAACAGGATGGAGGGAGAAAGATCAGGAGCAGCAAGACAATTTTGGGATCTGGGGCTAAGAGGAGGTTTGGAACTATGGATAGATCAAGTTACCCAAGGAGAAGTGGAGAGTGGCTTGATAAAGAGTCCAAAGTCTTAAAAAAGCAATGTAGACACCCCAACAAAGGCAGTTGTAATGACAGATGGAGAACAGAAATGAAAAGGTGGAGAGAAAAGCAATGGAGACTGGTCACTTTTTGTAGAAGGGAGTATGACTAACAGCAGAGCTGAGGAAGAAGGGAATGAACAGACGCCTGAAGACCTGGCCATGGAGAGGTCATTGAAAGCCTCAGCCATGCAAGTGCTAAGTTACTATGTCCTGAGGTACAAGAAAGTCTTTATTTTAACCCTGCAGCATTGAAGTCAGATTTAAAGAATGTAATTCCATGTCTTTTTTTAAAGAGCACACCTGCCCCTCATTTTCTAGCATGCATGCATACACCACAAAGAAATAATGTAAGCCAAGCATTAATTAGAAAACCCTTCCAGAAAACATTAATAACTTGTCTTTGTGGAACTGAACAGTTTCTCATCAGACTATCTCAATCAGAGAAATGTACTGTTAAAAAAGTCTGTGTAACCATAAATGATGTTTGATTTGATCTGGACATGGTTTGGAGAAGGAGAAGTAACACACAGATCTGAGGTTCTCAGCCATTTCCTCATATTGCTTAAGAAAATACAGTCACTGTAAATCACAACATTTCCTAAGTGTGGCAGTGATAACAACCTAATTTTTTACCAACACTAGCTAACTTTTCTGGGCGGTTGGCATCAGATGCTAGAAGAAGCTCATGAGTTATATCGGTCTGGAAGAGAAGTGCCAGAGCCAATCCCCTTCCCACCAGCAGGGACTGTTGATGTCTATGAGCAGCTTTACCAGTTTAATGAATTGGGTCATTAACAGCAGTGATTCCTCAGGGTAAGGACTGCCTGTGCTGTTTTGTGTTAAGTGGAGGTATCTCCAGCCACCACCATAAGTCACGCTGCCTGCCTGCTGCCAGCTGTTAAATGCCAGCTGAGGAAACATCACTGCGGCTTTTTTTCTATGAGAGAGGTAAACAGTATTTAAATGGCACAATGTCACGCTCTGCTTTGTGACTGTGGTGAAACTCAAGTGGCTTTAGCTGGGAATCTAAAGATGAAAACCAGGGGTTTCTGATAAGCATGGCATTTTGTTATTCCAGCCCTTCCCTTCCCTTCCCACACAGTGCTCATCCCTGGGCTGCACGCAGGCACCCACCTCCTCTGCTCTTGTTGATGAATGCAGAGACAATTGTGGAGCCTCTGCTTTATAATTAAAAGATGCCTAAGTAATTAAGAAGTTAACAGAGACTAAGTCTCCAAATCATGGTAATGCCCTGAAATCAAGTCAGAAAGAGGCCGATGCTGTTTACCTTCCTTTCAATGCTATATAGGTTAAGGGAGCCAGGGATGTCCTTGCTACTGCAGCAGGAATAGGAAGCACTACAATTTTGTTTTTGCACATTTTTTTTTTCCTACAGATCTACATGCTGTCACACTCCACATACTAAAATCAGGCTAGTGACTGCCTCACACAGTATTTTATAAACTGAAAGTACTTGTTAAAGAAAAATTTTTTCGGGCTTCGACACATGAAGACACTACCACAGGATCATGAGTCTCTGCTTCTTGACAGGGAGGGTGCATGTGCATTCTCTCACCTTCCTGCAAGTGTGCAGGGAGTTGAGATGGCTGCGTTTCACAGTGAAACAGGGAGAAGGCACCTTGCATTTACTGTGGGGAAAGGGCTTCATCACAGTCAGCACACCGAACATGGTGCTCTAATGAGATCCTGGGGTTAAGGGCTCGATTTTGACAAATCACTCAGCAAGTGGAAAAAAAAAAAAGATGTTTCAGCTGCAACTATAGTTGACTGAACTGGGCTACATCCCTTTTAATTTTATAGCTTCTGAAAACTTGTAAAAACTCTTAGCTTTGGCCCTACACTGGGCTCTCAAGTCCCTGTTTTGAGACATCTGCATAAAAATGGTATGTCTTTCTTGGGTGGTGGGCGCCTGGAGTGATGGTGTGAGCAGGGCTGGTGCAGTGGGTGCAGGCTGGGAGCAGGTTGACATGGGTACCCAAGTGCAGCCATCCAGCCCCTGCACTGTACAGTGCAAACAGACAAGCACTCACAGACCTGCTGAACCATGCAGGCTTTGGATGTGGTTTTGGTATGCTTTTATGAGGACTTCGTCTGTTTAGGGTTGTTGCTTTTGGACTTACCAAAGGTAACAGACCTGCAATCAGAGCATCCACCTGATTCAAAAAAGTACCTAGGTGCAGGGTTTAGCCAGAGGGAATTTTGTCTTGCAAATGGCAATTTCAGGGAGGACCTTGTGGTATTCTGGAGGTATTGGACTCCCAAGCAGGAGGATGAGAATGTCTACATTTATCTGGTATAACACATGCAAGATGCTGATGACATGAATGAGACAGTCAGAGTTAACAGGAGGCTGGCTTGTAAAAAAAGTAACACAAGAACCAGAGGAAGCAAGCAGTAAAACCTCTGATAATAATGACAGGCTTTAACTGCAAGATGGATATCAAGACCCAGGATTTTAACCCTTCCTAAATTAGAGGCTGTTTGGATGTGCAGTTATATTTCGGACATGACTCTATTTATAAATAACAAAAAGGTCTTCATGCAACCTGCCAATTTACGCAGATGGACGAAGACAGCTTTGGAGGCTTAATAAATGCTTTTTTTGTCTTACAATACTACATCTGTTTTAGATAATGCAGGCACACTGTTTAATAAGATCTTTCATATAAGCTTCCAGTTTAATATCTCTCCATAATCACTTCAGATAACTCATATTAGAGAAATTAAACTAGACAAATGGTACAGTGACAAGAGGCAGATCTGAGCAACAACATAAACCAGAGAAGCAGATTCAATCTGTAGAAATGCCCTGGTCAACAAACTAATAAAATTTTCTTTTCTTCCCCCTTGACAAAGGCTACATTTTATTAAGCAAGACCCTTCTGACAGCTGTGTTAATACAGTCAGATGTTGTTGCTGAGAAACTAATCAGAGAAATGTCTGGAAATAGGCTAGGTCTCCTCTTTGATTTAAAAGCAGAGTGAAGTTTGAAATATGACCATTTAAAAATAGATTCAGCCTCTGAGTTGCCATTGTGAATAACTCAAAACTCAGTGTTTGACTAAAATCTGACAACCCAGTCAGAGTTTTGACAAGGTTGCAAAACCAATGGTGTCCTTTCTTGTCTGGTCTCACAGTCGTTCTTATCAGCATTCAAGACTTCATCCAATATTATTATTTGGAAAAACCCAGAAGGGTAAAATTTAGAACTGAACCTCAACTGATATAATCTCATGTAACTTCTTTTACACTAGTTTACCCCAGAAAAGCATGTGCCCATTTACAATTTTACTACATCCTAAATCCAGTAAGGCTAAATCTTTACTTTCAGGACTATTCCTAATGCTGAAGTTTAAAGATCATTAGCAAATAGATTTAATTATGCCTATATTGACTGCACCCTCTCCCTGCCTCCAATGACCAAGTTTTGCATGTAAAATAGGAGGAGGCAGAGACTGCCCATGAGCATCAGTAGAGCTTTGCACGGGTAGAATTGGGTGTCTCTCTTGCTGTCCCAGACATAGCTGCAGTTTGGTGCAGAAAACATTTTCTCTTTGTGCTAATTCCTGAACAGTAGTGCGCTAGCCCACTGCATTGCCAGCTCTCTGCTTTAGAAGGCTTTACAGAGGCCTTTTGTTAGCAGAGATTGCTGGAGGAAGTTGCTCAGGTCCACCGAGATCCACCCAGGTCATCTGTCGCACCCGTGCAGCTGATGCTTACAGTAGGGGAAAAACAATTGTAAATGGCTCCTCCGTGGGCTTCTGGAAACTAACAACAGCCCTTGGCTGCGTGGAGCATACTCTCTCTGCGACGCATTCGCTGCGGGAGGCTGCCCGCGGCCGCAGCAGCCCTTCCCGGCCGGCCGGCCCGTGGCCCGCGTGGGGCGGCTGTGGGTGGGGGTGAAGGGAGCCCTGCTCAAGTGCCAGGACCTGCGAGGAAGGGCTGCCATTCACACAGTCCAGCTTGCCCCTGAGCCTCGCTGACACATTTGGCACACAGTGACAGTCGCCTCTGTTTTGTAGCAGCGGCTCGTTTAGTCAGCGTGCATTTGGGAAGTCAGCTTGCTTCAGGGAGGGTCACTTTGGTTGGGGAAACTCAGGTGTCCCCGCGGAGGAAATTCCCTCCTCCCCACAGTCATTTGCAGGCTTCATGGTCCTTGCGCTGGCTAGGCGATATCTTAGATCACCTAAGTGCTTCTCGTGAGTGACCCATGCAGAAGAAGCGAGGCAGGTCACACCTGTGCTTGTGTGTGCGCATGCATGTGTATGAAACCTAAATTGCACAGAAAGGACCATGAAGTCTGTGAAATCAAGGATTTAAAAGGTTAAAAAAAAAAAAAAAAAATTGAAACTGAGCAGGAACAGTGTGGAAGAGCGGAGACTGTTGCAATGACAGCCCGACGGGGAGCTTGTTGCATGATCTCTCAGCCTTTTGCAGACAGTGCCAGTCCTGCTCTGCCGTTTCTCCCTCCCCTCTCCCCCTTTGTCCTCTCTCCATCCCAGGCATCCTGCTCCCAGCACCAGCGGGGCAGGTGCTGCGAGCACAGCCTTAGGCTTGCTGCCAGAACGTCCTTGGCAGCAGGGAGAAGTGACGGTCAGAAGATGCCTCCTCAGTCCCTGCAGCCCTGAGCTACCCTCGGCTGCACGGTTTGCACAGGGCCCTGCCACCGGTGCTGTCTGTGGGAGAGGAACTGGGAGCGCTGGGGGACCAAGCCCTGGCGCTTGTCAGAGGGGAGCAACTCCCCGATGGAGCAGGTCAGCAGAAACCAGCAGTGTTTTGACAGGGCTGTGGTATTTTTGTTGTCTTCCACAGTAAAGGATCCTGTCTAATGTGGGTAATCATTAAAGGTCTTTTATTCACCATTAATGAGTGAGGAGTGGCAGCCCAAGCATTGTTCCTCAAGGGCTGTTTCACCTTACTCTGCGAGTCTGCCGGAGTACTGCTCTTATGTGTGTGGCATAAAATCAAAGCAGCCCTATTTAAAGTCTTTTCCTATAGGTTTTATTGATTGTAAAATAGATACATTTCTGAAGCGCTGTTCCACAAACCATTTTAAGCTTTACTTTAAGCTAGCTACCTTACCCGCTATTATAATTTACTTAGATTCTGTGAGAAAGTAGCAAGTGAGAGGGTTTTTGATGAAATCCAGTTCCCGCCATTTTGAACAGCATTTAAACAGCAAATGTTTAATGTCCTCTGTTACTGCATTTTAATATGTATTTAATGAAACTCCTTAAAAGCCAAGCCCCAAACCCTTATCTGCAGATCAACTGTCTGATGCACAGAGGGCCCTTGTATCACGGCTTGTTTTCCTCACCGCAATGGTGCTGATGATTTAGTGTCTGTGGTCTGGTGAAGCTCTTCTCCACCCTAATCTGAGAGGGAGAAGCAGCAGCTCCCTGATCTGACACTGGAGCTGCTAATGTGAAACAAAAGGTCCTGACTTTGCTGCATTTCTTGTTGTCTGCCATCACTTACCAGGAGCCACTGCTCCAGCTGGATGTCGTAAAAGGCAGCTACATTTTGTTCTCCTTCTTCTTAAATTTGGCCATGACAGAAAAGATGGTGATGTAGACATCTCTGAAGAGTATGAAGGGAGCACAGAGAAGTGTCCGATCTCTCTGCATACCAGGAGGTGAACTGTTCACTGGCCAGCTGAACTGCCCTGAAGTCTCCATGGAGCTTCAAACTTGTCCCCCCACTGTAACAAATGGCTGTATACACCACGGGGAGGAAATCAAGGGAGCCAAACCTGAGGGTGACTATTTAGATGGGAATGAAGCAGAGGCTGACGTCTCAGGAAGCAAAGTCTTGATCACCTCTGATCTTTAAGCTCTTTTGAACATCACTGAAGAGAAGAATTATTTCTCATCTGGGTAAACCAGTCTTCCTACCTGTAAGTCCCTGGCTGGATTGAGTTGGCCATCGTGGTGCTGAGCAGGTGCTGCAGTCCTGGCTGCCCATAGTGGTGGGGTTCCTGTGTGTGGTTTCAAATCCTTTGGGAAAATAATTGCTATTGTAAACATCACTCACACGTGCACACGCAGGCATATCACGAGTAGCATGATGTCATGTTTAGTTCCTGCAAACTGTTGCTGTTACAGTGGATTCTCATCATATGGCGGACTACAGGACATTCATTTTTTCTTACCAAAATATCAAGGGAATAAAACATACTCTCTCTGATTAATAAAGAAGCCAGATGTTCAGAATAATTTTTGAAGCACGAGCAAATTCAAAGCCAAATGAAGCAAGTATGTATGGACATAGTCTTTTCAAGCTCTGCTTTCCCTCCCTTAAGTCTCTCAGCCTGAAAAAATAAAAATCTTGCTGGGTGGTAACACAAAACTTGATGATTAATTGTAACCTTTTCTCAGGGGTATTTCATTGCTGGGAATCATGTCACACATAGCCCTCAACTGACTCTAAGCATTATCCATATGCAGTAAAATGTTATAAAGATTTCTCCCTACATACAACCCATCTTACGATCTAAATAATGTCAAGGGCTCAATTTTGCTTCCTTACTTAGAATTTAAGCCCTGTATTTGAAGGACACTATTGGCTACCTTTTCAACATGAAAGGCAGAGGCTCATGCAGCACATGTTGTTGTGGGGGCATGGAAGAGTGGTTTGGATCGCTTAAAGAACACCTCCAATTTTATTGCAATAGAAAGATGATTTAATAGAAATTTATATAAAAGTGTGACTTCACAGAACTCGATGGCAAGGTTCACTCTATTCCTTAGTATGTGGATGAAATGCACTCAGAAAAATTAAGTTAGAATCAGACTAAACTTATGTATATAGAGACAGAAAACTTAATACGGTAAAAGGAAATATTACAAAGAAAAATCGAGTTAGAATTAACTTTTTGTGATTTGTGCAAAGATCAGGAATGTGGAAAAGTAGGGGAGACCCTGCTGTTGAGTCACAAGATTCAGAGAAGACCCCCTTGCTTTCTAAACTCCTGTCAGAGTCTAGCTGCGGCTGGATCAACTCCTAGTCCCAGACTTGGTCAATGGTTTATATCTAAAGGGATTATGAGTATAATAGCAACCTAAAATTCATTCACAGTTGAATAAAATTCACAACAGTAATTTAAGTATAAATTTGAAAGTAATAACTTGTAATATACTTGCTGTAATATACTTACTGTAGACTATTCAGGTTAGTACACACGCATGCATAAAGACACTGAGGTATACTTATAAAAGAGTGAAAGAGAGAAAAAGAGGTATACCCGTCAAAAATTCCCCTCAAGGTCAGTGAAAAGATTCACTTTGAATGCTTTGGCATCTTTCTCAACAGGCAAAGGGCTGAGCCTCAAGGAAAGGAGAGTATCAGCCCCGGTCCTGTTGGCTTTCGGCAACAGACCTCTGTTTTTCACAAACAGGAAAATTTGCGAGAGGCGTCCCACTCAGAGGGAGATGCTGGTCACAGCCTACTGCAGTCCAATAGAGCTCAAAGGGCCTCACTTAGTACTGCTGTTTTTAAGTTCGGGACATGATTGACTCTAGTCATCAACAAATTGCTGAATCCCAGCTGCGCTGGTACCATCTCATGTGCAGATAAGGAAAGCTCCAAGGCTGTCTGAGAATGACTTAAAACACAGACACGGGATGCTCCAAGATTGTCAGGAGAGGGCTGCAATGTCTCAAGGCCTAGCGTGACTTCCTGAGTTCGTAAATCAGCCTGGAGAGGGGGAAGAAATGCAACACCTCATGTCAAACTTACTCATGACGACATTGAATGGGTTATGACTACGTGTGAATATTTGCTAATTAAATTTTTTGAGAAGTGTAGATGTTTGGTGAATAGTGTGCATATCTGTATACACAAACATGGTAACTGGGCTTTCACAACTAGAGAAGTTCTTGAATATATGGTTTTGTATAGGCCTTATAGAACAATTAGCTCTTCTGTTCTGTAATCAAGGCAAGCACAAATTCCTCAGGATATTGGTTTATGTCTTTTACACAATGAAAATATATCCACCTTTCTAAGTCTAGGAGCCTGTCCAGAAAGAAAATTCAGCCAGATTGTCAGTTTGGGGATATGCAGTCAGTCAATCCTTTAAAATGTTTTAGTATATATCTTTCCTAATGTACTATTTGAACATGCATTGCACACTGCAATGCATACAGATGCACACCATTACTGTACAGGAAGGTGTTTATTTTAATCTAGAAATAATTTCTTCTTGTGGGGTTGGTTGTGCTTTGGTTTTGATTCATTGGCTTTGTTTTGGTCCTTAAAGGGTAATTTAGGAATACAAATAACTTACAGAAGCTTTGTAGGATGTAGGCTTTGGAAAGTAGCACAATTCATTGTACCAGTATCTACTGCTGTTGAGCATTAACTTCTTAATAATGAAGTCTTTCAAATCAAGCACTATTGACACAACAGAGCACTTGAGTCTAGTGGCTTGGCTGAACACAAGATAGAGATAATTTCCTTTATCTTTTTGTCCAATATATTAACTTTGATCTCTATGTATGGGCAATTCTCATTACACTACACTTTACTTCAATATGAACTCAGTACATATATCTCATGTATATTTTGGGCTATTCAGTCTGTCCACCACATAAAAAGGGCTGATCAGCTAGATATGGATTCATTTATGCTAAAGGAGGTCAGGACAAACTGTGCTTTCCTTTGTTTATCTCAACTGAAATCTTATCACAGATTATTTTTCATTAATCACAAATCCATAATATATTGCAGCAGAACTAAAAGCCAAGCTGATATCTTTGCTGGATCTCCATTCTTAAATAACGTACAAAGGTATTGTCATTTTATAGTTCCATAACCCTTCTTTACTTGCAGAAATGAAGTGTCTTTTCTGAGTGTCGAAACAGGAAGAAGCTTGTAGGTGTAACACTCACAAGCTGGAATGAAGATTGACCACTACTGTGGAGTCCCGGTTTTGAGACACTAAAGATGTGCTTTCTCCTCGTGTTCAGGTTTACACAGTGCTAAAAGCAGCAGGAATGTCAATACAGCTGTGAATACTCAGCATTTCTTCCAATTGGGGCTGAAAGTCTCAAGCCAGGCACCGAAAATCAGACCATCTGGAAGATGTTAAGTTAAAGTGATTTGACTCTATGGCAGAGACAAGGAAAAAACGTTTTTCCAGACTGACCCCAGAGCTGAGCCCAACTGGGCGGGTGTCTTGTGAGGAAACCGTATATCATCAGTAAGCAAGGGCTCAATCCTGTGTTGAGGTGGGGTTTGGGAAGAAGAGGATTTAAGGTCTCATAGGCTGTTGAGCATCTCAGAAAACAAACGGGAAAAAAAAAAAAAAAAAAGAAGTATGTAGAAATACCATCATCCAGCATGACATTACTGGCACAAACTGCCAGGGTAGGTAACATAAGTCTCATGGCCTGGCCTCTGCCACATGAGCTGCTGCAGTACTGGTCAGCAGTACTGGTTATCACTCCCTGCCTCAAAGCTGGAACTCTTTTCAGTGTACAGAACATTTTCACCGTAGCTAGACCAGCCCAAATCTCCAGAGACAATTTTTCATCCTTGCCTGCTTGGTGTAGGACAGGTTCTGGAGGAGGGGCACTGACCAGCAATGCCTTGCCCAGGGCTGACCACAAGCCATGGGAGTGTGAGGAGTCCCAGTTTTGGCTCTGGCCCTGGAGGGGAAGGGACATGAGCACACCCTGTTCCTTCCCAGTGTGACCCTTCTTTGTTGTCACTCTTCACTTGTTTTCAACCTCCTTCCCTCATCTAGCCATTTTCTGTATCCAGCCCTTGATTTGAACACCCAGCTACCCAAGCTGGACTTAGAGACTTGATATGACCCAGGGAAGCTGGGGTTAAGACCACAAGGAAAAGCCTGCAGAGCTTCAGGCTAGACCATACATGGTAGTGGGCAAAATCTTCAGTAGGAAAAGTGCTGAGACATGCGAGGAGCTACCAGGCATGTGAAAACTGTAGATTTGAAAGGCCTGTATCTTTGCCAAAAAGTCACAGACTTCATGCAAAGCATTGTTGCCTTACCTCAGCAAAAATGCAAGTGATGCTCTTCCTACCTTTCCAGAGTTTCCAGAGTTTCAACCTTTCCGGAGAACATTTCAGGCACAGCACAATTATTTGTGAGTACACTCAAAACAGTTTTCCTCAGAGGGAGACTTCTAGGAGTAAAAATGGTCCAGGGCGAGGCAAGGTCCATGGCATGGAAAACTGAGGCCCAACGCTCGAAGTTTGACAAAACTCTCTGCGGCAGAAAAGGCATACCTCTTGCAGAACGAGTCCGGCCAAGTCACGCATCCGAAATAATCGATCCATGGAAAAGCGACCAGTGGAGCTGCTGGTTGCCCATGGAAGGCCCTCGCGGCTGTTTCAGCGCCCGACACGGTCTTCCCCCGGGAAGGCGGGAGGGGATTAGGCAAGCGGCCAGAATTTAGCCGGGACTGGACCGGGGTTCACACACCCTTTCCCTTTCCTCCGTTCCCGCCCCCGGAGGAGCGGCACGGGCTCTCCCTCTCCACCACCAGAGGTCGGGGCCTCGCAGCGCAGCCTCTCGCCCGGGCCCCCGGCCGCTGCCGCCCCGGCC